>NW_016806688.1:214837-230039 GCF_001698545.2 Rhinopithecus bieti
TCCAGATTCTTAAGAAAAAAAAAAAAAAAAAAGTTCATCAAATTAGACAAAGCAGATTCCAAAACAATGAAGTATTCACTGACATCAGATCAATATTTGCTTTAAATTCGCCCCAAGCCTCTGAAGGCATTTGTTAGACTATTTTAATTTATAACTATTAACTTTAAGTTGTCTCTCAATAATTCAAGTTAAATGTATACAATAACTTTGGATTTAAAGAATGAGGAGAGTTAACTGACTTCTAGGCAATTTTGATCAATGTCAAGTAACAGTTGTAACAGACTGCTCCCTGAGTCTTGGCCATAAATTCAGTTCTTTTGATCCAGAAGCTCAAAAATGCAAACTTGCAATATCCAAACAATTCCCCCAAACGAACAAAATATAACAGCTTAACGTTATCTGGAATCTCCAGGGCAACAGGAGGCCAATGAACTGGAAGGCTACAGGGAAAAGCACATCAGTCTAGTAGGCAGTGACAGCTCAGGTTAAAACATGCATGGGGTCAGACACTTATTCCAAACCTAAGCTAACTAAATGCACAGACTGACTCTGGGTCCCACCCTATCCATTTAGAGTTCTGGATTAACAACAGTTGCCTCAGAAACAACTTGAAGACCCCAGAAACTAAGCCACATGCCCAGAGGTCTTCTTCTCTAAAAGCAACAAGAATCTAAAGCAGACCTCTGAGACTGTACCCAAGGAATCTTTTCAACCTGAAGAAGTAAGAGACGGACTCAGCCAACCGCTACAGAAGGATATAGAAAAAATGTGTCCAGGCATGCCAAAGAGAATCAAATCTGCAATACATATTACAAGACTAAAAGAACAAGAACTACACATCCACAAGATCCTTATAATGAGACTAAAAGAAACTGCCAAAGATTAGACAGTGTAGACAAAGCTTCCATTCCTAGAGTAAGACATTAAAAGTCTCAGGATCCTCTTCCTCTTTCCTCCTTATAATTTTTTCCTGCTTACTTTTCTCTGTGGCATTCCTTGCCACTTCACCACTTTTGTAACTTTTCTGGTTGTTCCATTCTCATTCTACATTTGAGGTTTTAAAAAAATTCCTTTTCTCTGTTCTTTCTCCTACTTACTGTCATAAATAACATTCTAATTAAAGTTACAAAAGAAATTGTAGAAAAAATTAATATAAGGCTTTGACAAATTGTATTTGTTGATACGAATACTGCCTACTTTTTTTCCAGACTGTAATCTCCTAGGTATGTCAAAACATTATGCCTATGCTAATAGCAGAGAAGCTATTAAAGAACACTCAAGTCTAATAAATAATGTTTGGCCGGGAGCAGTGGCTCAAGCCTGTAATCCCAGCACTTTGGGAGGCCGAGACGGGCGGATCACGAGGTCAGGAGATCAAGACCATCCTGGCTAACACGGTGAAACCCCGTCTCTACTAAAAAAAAAACTACAAAAAACTAGCCGGGCGAGGTGGTGGCGCCTGTAGTCCCAGCTACCCGGGAGGCTGAGACAGGAGAATGGCGTGAACCCGGGAGGCGGAGCTTGCAGTGAGCTGAGATCCGGCCATAGCACTCCAGCCTGGGTGACAGAGCGAGACTCCGTCTCAAAATAAATAAATAAATAAATAAATAAATAATGTTTGGTGACAATAGTACAACAAAGCAGAGACCAAAGAGATTTCATATAACCTTATGACATATACACAGTAATTCATAATTCTAATAGAAACAAAATCTTTTACCTGAACTCAAAATGCATAGATATAAATATCTCAAAGTTCAGCTGCTTTCAGTACTAATGTGGAACAAGTTAAAACTCCTTAGCTTTTATTTTAATTGGAAAATAATAATCCTCTTCATACTAAAAAGACAGAAATTATTTTTGACCAAAAAAACCATATAATTTTGTCTTCTTTCTTTCTTTGGGGGCATTTATAGAAGCTGAAGAAGCAACTTTAATCATTCCTTTCTTCCAAGACTTCATTCAAGAACCTCACCTTGGCGAGGTGCGGTAGCCCACACCTGTAATCCCAGCACTTTGGGAGGCTGAGGTGGGTGGATCACTTGAGGTCCAGAGGTGGAGACCAGCCTGGTCAACATGGTGAAACCCCGCCTCTACTAAAAATACAAATATTAGCTGGGTATGGTGGCACATGCCTGTAATCCCAGCTACTCAGGAAGCTGAGGCAAGAGAATTGCATGAACTTGGAAGGCGGAGGTTGCAGTGAGCCGAGATCATGCCACTGCACTACAGCCTGGGTGACAGAGTGAGTGAGACTCCATCTCAAAAAGAAAAAAAGAAAAAAAAAGAACCTTGTCTCCACACACCCACAAAAAATGTTTCAATTAGCAAGATATGGTGGCATGTGCCTATAGTCCCAGCTACTTGGGAGGCTGAGGCAGGTGGATCACTTGAGCTCAATAGGTCAAGGCCACAGTGAGCTGTGACCATGTCATTGCACTCCCACCTGGGCAACAGAGATCCTGTCTCAAAAAAATAAAATAAAAGTTTTAAAAGTATCTTTAAAACTCTGTTCTCTTTAAAGTAACAAAGGTAATGACCCATAATGAAGTATTGACTACTTACATCAACAGCTATCCTGCGATTAAAGTGGGCCTCAACATATATAATTCTTTCAAGTATTTTAGGTAATATTACATGCATATTTCCGAAGTGGTGAGTCTCTGTATATTTTTGTTTATTCTTTTCTCCCTCCAACACTCTTAACTCAATTTTTTTCCCCCACAATACATTTTAAAATAATGTCACAGTCCTGCCTATGATAAATTCTTGAATTTATATATTAAGGGCATTAGTTCATTTGAAAATTAAAACTGAAAGAAAAAAAGAAATATGATAAAATTTTTTTCTCTTGGCTATTTTTTTTTAAGTAACCTATTAATACATAAGACAGACACGCAAATGATTCCAAGGATATAAAAGAAAAGCAAACATTTCATAAAAGCCATATAAAATATCCATCTTACCAATATCATCAGCAAGGGAATTAGGATCAGATGCCCCAAGGGTAGCTTCGAACTCCTCTTGGAGACGATAGGCTCTTTGCAGTAGAGCTTCGAGTTTATGGATAAATTCAGTACTAATAATATCCTACAAGGAGAGAAAAAGTACACATAACAAATTAAATTCTAATGTTAAAATTCTAAATATTTTTCCCACTTTTAAATAAAAGGCAAAGAAAGTGAGTAATATAAAAAACTACTGATAGATAGTGGAAAGAATACAGCAGCAGAAGTCAAGAGGCCTGGGTTATAGCTGTGTGTGTGGCAAAATTACATTAGTTCTTAGTGATACAGTTTCTTTTTTTTTTTTTTTTTTGAGACGGAGTCTCGCTCTGCCGCCCAGGCTGGAGTGCAGTGGCCGGATCTCTGCTCACTGCAAGCTCCGCCTCCCGGGTTTACGCCATTCTCCTGCCTCAGCCTCCCGAGTAGCTGGGACTACAGGCGCCCGCCACCTTGCCCAGTTAGTTTTTTGTATTTTTTAGTAGAGATGGGGTTTCACCGTGTTAGCCAGGATGGTCTCGATCTCCTGACCTCGTGATCCGCCCGTCTCGGCCTCCCAAAGTGCTGGGATTACAGGCTTGAGCCACCGCGCCCGGCCGATTCAGTTTCTTTACCTATAAAATTAAGGAATTAGACTAAACTGGGAGTTCTTAAAGTAAGGTCTCTGAGCCAGCAGCTTCATTATCACCCAAGAACTTGGTAGAAATACAAATTCTTAGGATCCACCCCAGTTCTAGTCAATGAGAAATTCATGGGGTGGGGCCTCCAAATCTGTGTTTTAACAAGTCCTCTAGGTGAGTCTTATGCATTAGCAAGTTTGAGAACCACTAGCTTAACTAAATAATCAATAAGGACTAGTCTAGCTCTATACCTTTATGTGATTTTTATGAACATAATGGCACTTAATTAATCCCAAAGCACAAATCAAACTTTAAAAAATTCCAAGCCAGACAAGGTAGAACGTGCCTGCAGTCCCAGCTGCTTGGAAGATTGAGGCAGAAAAACTGATTGAGCCCAGGAGTTCTGGGGTATAGTGTACTATGATTGTTCCTATGAACAACCACTGTACTCCAACCTGGGCAGCAAAGCAAGACCCCATTTCTTAAAAAAAAAAAAAAAAATCCTTTAGAAATCAATCGGCTTATTTTGCATATCCTGGGAAAGTCAATAAACTTGATGAATGGTAAATCTGGCATGTAACAACTACCTGAATAGAAAAAGACCAGTAAGAAATACCCTACATAGTCCCAAGGAAGAAAAAAACAGTTCTATTAAATACAACATAAAGCAAATACACTGAATCAACGTTAAAAAATATTTTGGGCCAGTACCTTGGCTCATGCCTATAATCCCAGCACTCTGGGAGGCCAAAGTGAAAGGGTCGCTTGAGGCCAGGAGTTCAAGACCAGCCTGAGCAACATAGTGAGACACCATCTTTACAAAAAATTTAAAATTAGCTAGGCATGGTGGTGCATCCCTATAGTCCTAACTACTCAGAGGACAAGGTGGGAGGATCGCTTGAGCCCAGGAGTTCAAGACTCAGCCTGGGTAACAATAGTTAGACCCTACCTCTACCAAAAAAAAAAAAGATTTGTTTGATTCTTCTAATATTATGAAGACCACTCAAATAAATCACCCTTACATCTACATTTTCTTCAGCAATGGCATCTCCTGCACCCAGTTTAATGGAACCACAGGCTTCATCTTCAGCCTGTCTATTGCGAAAGGTTAGAGCTTGTTCCCATCGACGCAATGCCTCTTCAAACAATTCCATACCTAAAAATTAAGAACAGAACAATATTAAGTGAGCAAAACCAATGCCAAAATAAAATTATTTGGGGCCTGAAGTGTTTCCGTACATTATCACCAATGGCACAGACAAACTTTGACACTAAAGAATCATACATCATTTCATGGTAGAATCTTAATTTCCCAATATATTCTCAGCCTATGGTTCCGGTTAACCAAAAATCAGAGAGACAAAATGCCCAATATGTTTTCATTTCTTTATAACACAAATGTATATGGTGCTCAGAATTTTTCTAAAGGAATATCATGAATTCATCAAAAGTTCCATAGTAATAGCTATTTTTTATAGTCACATAACTATGTTTCAAAATATTCCTGCAAATTAAAAGGAAAACTAATGGGAAGAAACCAGTTTACAAAAAGCTATCTGGTTTATAAGTTCTAAGAATAAAGTAAAGCTGAAGATGGCTGGGCACGGTGGCTTATGACTGTAATCCCAGCACTTTGGAAGCCCAAGGTGGGTGGATCACCTGAGGTCAGCAGTTCAAGACCAGTCTGGCCAACACGGTAAAACCCCATCTCTACTAAAAATACAAAAAGCAGCCAGGTGTGGTGATACGTGTCTATAATCATGGCTACTCAGGAGGCTGAGGCAGGAGAATCAGCTTGAACCTGGGAGGCAGAGGTTGCAGTGAGCCGAGATTGCGCCACTGCACTCCAGCCTAGGCTACAGAGCAACACTCCATCTCAAAAAAAAAGAAAGTAAAGCTGAAGAAAAGATAATAATACAGAAATCTAAAATAAGTCTTTTCCACCTTTTGTCCCCTAAAGGGTGTCTTGAACCACTATGATCCCAACAGGCTGATTTGGATAAACTGGTGGGCCAGAGTTAAAAATTGCAAGATATTGGATGAACCCATCAAAAGTTAGTTATAGTCCAAGCAGGAATTTCATTTCCTTGCTGACAGAAAGCTTTGTGGGAAAAAAGATGAACGTGTGATTCTTCTTCTCCAAATTAAAAAACAAGGCTTACAAAATAATTATGTACTTCAAACAAAACAAAATAGTTTAAGACTTCAACTTTTAAAGTATTTTAAAATGTTAAATATTAAAGAAAATATCTTTAAAAGCTGTTTAAGAATCTGGGCAAGTCATTCTCTCGATGTTTTTAAGATACGGTAGCTAAAAAATACCTCTCCTCTCAAGTCATTTCTTCAATTGCCTATAGAACCTACAATCCTAAATGAATAAAATTTCATATCGGTTATTTATTTATTTATTTATTTATTATTTTGAGACAGAGCCTCACTCTGTTGTCCAGGCTGGAGTGCAGTGGTGCCATATCGGCTCACTGCAACCTCCTGCCTCAGCCTCCCGAGTAGCTGGGATTATAGGCATGTACCACCACGCCCAGCTAATTTTTTTATTTTTAGTAGAGATGGGTTTTCACCATGTTGGCCACACTGGTCTCAAACTCCTGACCTCAGGTGATCCACCCGCCTCAGCCTTCCAAAGTGCTGGGATTACAGGCGTGCGCCGACACGCCCAGATTCTTTTATTTTTTTTTAAAGTATTTATTTATTTATTTGTAGAGATGAGGTTTCACTATGTTACCCAGGCTGGTCTCAAACTCCTGGGCTCAAGCAATCCTCCCACCACAGCCTCCCTAAGTTCTGGGATTACAGGTGTGAGCTACCGCACCTGGACTAAAATTTCTTAAAATGAAATTTAGGCCTTTCCTTCTTGTTTGATTTTCTGTAGCAAAAAATAGCTTTTGAATCTTCCTCCTAAAACATTTAAGCACATAAAAACCAATTATATCACCACCTAGTCTCCTTTCTCCAAGTTACCCAACTCTAATTCCTTCATCCTTTTCTCACACTATCCCTTCTATACATTTATTATTTGGGTTGAACATACGAACACAGGAAGAATTTTTTTTTTTTTTTTTTAGGTTTTTTTGGTCTCTTTTTTTAGAGATGGGGTCTTACAATGTTCCCCCAGATTGGTCTTGTACTTCTGGGCTCAAGTGATCCTCCCACTTCAGCCTCTCAAGTAGCTAGGACTACAAGCATGTGCACCCACACTTGGCTTCAGGAAGAATTATTTTACAGCAGAGTTGTATAATACAAAGATAAAACTTGTGTCCTCAAGAAGTACTATGTATACCTCACTATAGAACATAGCTCAGACTACCAAATATCATCAGTTTTGTAACAGCAACTCAAATATAGTCACCAATCTTTTTTTAATGTCATCAATTTTATAAAGAGAATTGAAACAGATGGGTGATGATACCAGGTGATCCATAGGGGTCCTAGCAATCTTAATCCTATAACACAAAGACACCCTGTGGCGTCTCTAGTTTTACTCTGTATTTCTTCAATTTGAATTTTTAATATTCTGGGTTATTGTTGTTGTTTTAAGAAAAAGGGCTCTCTCTGTCACCCAGGCTGTAGTGCAGTGGCACAATTAGCTCACTGTAACCTTGAACTCCTAGGCTCAAATGATCCTCCTGCCTCAGCCTCCCAAGTAGGTAAGACTACAGGTACATGCCACCATATCCAGCCATAAACTTGTAATATTAACAGAAGCTGTGAGTGTAAGTTTTCTAGACATAGGGTAATCTAGAAACATAGTGAATTTAAATCTCTGGAGACCTTCTTTCCCCATAGGAGTACCCACAGTGATGGCACTGGAGATGATATAGTCTAACTATTCTAGAGAGCAGGAATGCATTCTGAGGCACTCAGTCCTTCTACACAGAGCCATCAACCCTTTACTGCTCAATGGCCAGGGCCACATCAAGTTTACTGGTTTTGTTTCCTGTTTAGTATGCATTTCCATTAAAAGGAAGATAGCCTGGAAAAAGAATAGAGAATAGGGAAAAGCATTTTAATCTTCTGATTCAACAACAAGTTCTTCTCCAGGGCTCCAGTGAGGCTCCATAGACATGTTCATGGTCAAGAAATACTGAGATGTGAAACACAGAAGGCCTCTTTCCATTTAAAATTGTTTTCTGGATATAACAATACAAATGATAGCTAGATAAAACATATTTAGTAAAGTGAATTCTGATAAATTCATTATATAACAGTCAACAGATTAGGTGAAGATAGTGTAGTAGGCTGAATAATGGTCACCCAAAGATCAGGTCCTAATTCCTAGAATAAGTAAATGTTACCTTATAAATAAAGGTAACATCTTACATCTTTGTAGATGTAATTAAGAATCCCAACACAGGGAGATTATCCTAGTTTATGTGGTGGACCCTAAATCTAATCAAAAGTGTCCTTATAAGAGAAGGGTGGCTGGGTGAGGTGGCTCATGCCTGAAATCCCGGCACTTTAGGAGGCCAAGGCGGGTAAATCACCTGAGCTCAGGAGTTCAAGACCAGCCTGGCTAACATGGTGAAACCCCATCTCTACTAAAAATACAAAAAATTAGCCAGGGGTACTGGTGCACACCTGTAAGCCCAACTACTTGGGAGGTTGAGGCATGAGAATCACTTGAACCCGGGAGATGGAGGTTGCAGCGAGCCGATGTTGCACCACTGCACTCTAGCCTGGGTGACAGAGTGAGACTCTGTCTTAAAAAAAGAGAGAGAGAGAGAGAGAGAGAGATAGGGAGATTTGATACACACAGAGGAGAATGTGACACGGAGACAAAGGTAGAGACTGGAATGATGTGGCCACGAGCCAAACAATGTTGGAAGCCACCAAAAGCTGGAAGAGGCCAGGAAAAGATTCTCCCCTAAGCCTCCAGAGAGATCATGGCTCTACTGACTTCTTGATTTCAGCCCAGTGATAATGAACTTCTAGCGTCCAAAACTCTGAGTGAATAAATTTCTGTTGTTTTAATTTTGTTGTATTAGTTTAATACAATGTATGATGTTATGAAGACCAGATACAATGGATATAAGAACATTTAAAATGATAGTTGCTTCTCTTAGAACAATTCACTGTTCTTTAATTTCAACTTACCATTGACCACGGTGGCTCATGCCTGTAATCTCAGTACTTTGGGAGGCTGAGGCAGACAGGTTGCTTGAGTTCAGGAGTTCAAGACCAACCTGGCAACATGACAAAACCTCATCTCTAAAAAATGTTTTAAAAATTTAGCTGGGCATGGTGGCATGCACCTGTGTTCCCAGCTACTCAGGAGGCTGAGGTGGGAGGATCACTTGAGCCCAGGAGGTTGAGGCTGCAATGAGCAGTAATCGGGCCACTGTACTCCAACCTGGGAGACAGAGCAAGACCCTGTCTGTCTCAATAAATAAAAAACAAAAACAAAACAAATTAAATGTAAGCACAATATCTTAAAATGTTATCATCTCATTCCTACCCATTAAGTATAAGTTCTCTGGAGTAGTCACAGGAATATTAACAAGTTTAATATCATCTTCATCTGCTTTGTCCCAGGAATTAGAATTGCCACAAGCGCAGCTATGACAAGAATTGACACTCTGGACCTGAAATTAAGATGGACAGAAGTTACTTCAAATCTCTCTCATGATAATATGTTGTGATCTTTCATATTTACAAATTATTTTTATAAATCCTATTAGTGGTAAGACAACCCAGGTAATTTCCATATGAAGAAATAATTCTGATGATATTCAATCAAACTTAGAAATCACGACTCTATTATAAGCCTGTATGCTCAAAAATACACAAGTAGAATAATATTTTGAATGTAAATCACTTATTTCCATCAGAAATCAGGCAGTTATGTTTATATTGTTTTAAGCATTCACTTATAAATTTTATCTATACTTACTTTGATTTAAGCTAGCTAGCTTATTTTTCTTTTAGAATGTTTTACAAGGCTGACTCTCTGCTAAATGAGACCTAAAATAAAAAAGCCACTATCGTCCTTGTAAATGCCCTTTACGGCAAGGTCCACTGAACAAATCATTTCAATCACCTCTATGCAGGTGATTCTCAAATCCCTAATCCCAGTTCTGTCCTAATTCCAGTTCAGTTTTGAGAAATCTAAGCCCACATTATCATTTGCCTTTTAGGTGACTCCATTTGGCTTTTCTGCTGGCATCTGACACTTTTGACATAACAACATCTGGGTCAATGATGGACTGCATATACAACAGTCAACCCTATCATAAGATTACAAAATTGTATTTTTACTGTACTTTTCCTATGTTCAGATATGTTTAGATACACAAATACCATTGTGTTCCAACTGCCTACATTATTCAGTACAGTAGCATGTGGTACAGATTTGCAGTCTAGGAGCAACAAGTTACAACATACAGCCTACAGATTATGCTGCTTCTGAAATGAAGAGTAAAATATTCATCTAATTAATTAGGGTGGTATGTGAATGGTCTACTGTAACCAGTATAAAAATATTGGCAACTATGCTAAATTTATGTTTTTGTTAAATTGTAAGATTTAACAAAAGAGGAAGGACGTGTTCAGTTAGGCAAGTACAGCACAGTGATTCTAAAGACTTGTTACACTATTATCCTGAAATTCACCTTATCTACTTCTAGTCAACAAGGGCTTCAACTTTGAATTGAGGAAATTCAGATGAGGCACTTCGCAGACACTGAGGAAGTCCACATTATAGAACAGGCATATTCTGGACAGGCGCAGTGGCTCACGCCTGTAATCCCAGCACTTTGGAGGCTGAAACAGACAGATCACTTGAGGTCAGGAGTTCGAGACCAGCCTAGCCAACATGATGAAACCATGTAAAAATACAAAAACTAGCCGGATGTGGTGGCGCATGCCTATAATCCCAGCTACTCGGGAGGCTGAGGCAGGAGAATCACTTGAACCTGGGAGGTGGAGGTTGCAGTGAGCCAAGATCACGCCACTGCCCTCCAGCCTGGGCAATAGGGTGAGACTCCATCTCAAAAAAAAAAAGAAACAAAAAAAAAAAAAGAAAAGAAAAAAAGAAAAAAGAATAGGTATATTCCATCAATACACTGCCAAAAAGAAAAAAAAAGAAAAAAAGAATAGGCATATTCTTCATTATGCTGCTTGGTTTCACAGAAGACTAAAAGTCTGCAGGCCTTTGATCTAGCTATTCCTGTCCTAGAAGAACCTTTAAAACTTTAGTACATTTTTAGGCATTACAGAACAGGGCAGCTATAGATTCCAGTGAAATATGGAAGCAAGGTACAGAATAGAATATGGTGTTATATAAACTATGAAGAAAAAATGAATACAGGCCAGGCACGGTGGTTCATGCCTGTAATCCTAGCAATTTGGGAGGCTAAGGTGGGCGGATCACCAGGTCAGGAGTTCCGAGACCAGCCTAGCCAACATGGTAAAACCCCATCTCTATTAAAAATACAAAAATTACCGGGGTGTGGTGGCACATGCCTGTAATCCCAGCTACTTGGGAGGCTGAGGCAGGAGAATCGCTTGAACCCAGGAGGTGGAGGTTGCAATGAGCTGAGATCGCGCCACTGAGCTCTAGCCTGGGCAACAGAGCGAGACTTCATCTCAAAAGAAAAAAAAAGAAATTGTTAATGTTGTTTATCTCCATGGAGGGGAAGTGAATGGATCAGAAACACTATTTTATTTTATTTATTTAATTTTATTTTATTATTATTTTTATTTTATTTTATTTTATATGAGACAAGGTTTCGCTATGTTGCCCAGGCTGTCTTCGAACTCCTGGACTGAACTGATGTTGCCTCAATCTTCTGAATAGCTGAGACTATAGGTACCACCATAGCACCCAGCTCTCACTGTATATTCTTTTGCCTGTTCTGTATTTAATAGCAGGTACATATTCTACCTATTTTTTAAATTAATGTTTAAATCACATTCGATTTAAACAAACACGAACTTCATTCCTCACTTGTCAATCAGCATTAATATTAATGCTCCAAATAAAGATGGGCAGCCTCCTGCTTGTCAGTACTGTTATTAATGATCCAAAGAGGGAGGTGAAGAACCTCACACTTGGCTTCAGCAAACCAAATACTTTTTTTTTTTTTTGAGACGGAGTCTCGCTCTGTTGCCCAGGCTGGAGTGCAGTGGTGCCATCTCAGCTCACTGCAAGCTCCGCCTCCTGGGTTCACGCCATTCTCCTGCCTCAGCCTCCCAAGCAGTTGGGACTACAGGCGCCTGCCACCTCGCCCGGCTAGTTTTTTGTATTTTTTAGTAGAGACGGGGTTTCATCGTGTTAGCCAGGATGGTCTCGATCTTCTGACCTCGTGATCCACCCGTCTCGGCCTCCCAAAGTGCTGGGATTACAGGCTTGAGCCACCACGCCCGGCCCCAAATACTTTCATCTAAGTAGGCTCATCAAGCGATTACTGTGACCCAGCACAAAGTCTGGATGCATTGTCCAGCTTCTTGCAGAACAGCTAATTTTTTTTAATGACTCTTTTTAATTTTAATTTTTGATATTTGTGGATATATGGTAGGTGTATATATTTACGGGGTACATAACATTTTGATATATACAACGTGTAGTGATCATATCAGCGTACATGGGGTATCCATTACCTTTATCTTTAAGCATTTATCCCTTCTTCGTGTTATAAACAATCTAATTATACTCTTTATTTTTAATGTATAATAAATTATGTCGACTGCAGTCACCCTGTTGTGCTATCAAATACTAGATCTTATTTATTCTATTCTATCTTTGTACCCATTAACCATTCCACTTCCCCTCCAGCCCCCATTACCTTTCCCAGCCTCTGGTAACCATCACTCTACTCTCTATCTCCATGAGTTCAATTGTTTTAATGTTTAGCTCCCACAAATAAGTGAAAACAAGAACATCTAATTTTGAAGCAATACTTCCACATCAACACTATTTTCACGGGACCCCATGAGACCACATCACTTATTCAAATAAACCTAGAACCAAATCGACTGAATGGTCAGCAAAAAGGTACTTTATTTGCCTAAAGAAAGCAGATTTAATCAGATGATTTTTTAAGATTATTTCCATACTAAGAACTACAAGTATATGATACTTAAACTAATAGATCACAAGATATATAAACAAAAATTTTTTAAATTAATTTTTCTGTACTTACGGAGGCCAAACTCTGTGCAGAACCTGAATATTTACTGAAAAGTCCTCCATTAGCATAGTTACAAGCTTGAGATCCTTTGTCTTTGGTAGAACTTAAAGATAATGTCAAATTCTGTCTGCTACCGGAACAACTTGAACCTATCACATAAACATACTGATATTAAAAGTATCAATAATGCCAATGATAAATTTCAGGTAAAAATTTCAGAGTTTATAATACATTTATCCAGAAAACTCCTAATTTTAAAACACACATCACTCAATTGTGTAAATTATTAAATGTACACCATTATTAAAATCTAAATCTTTATATAATCTTTTTTTAACACTGCTAAAATCTGCTTCTGAAATGAAGAATAGAATGTTTACCTAATAAATTAGGATGGTATTTGAATGGTCTATTATAATCAGTATAAAAATACTGGTGACTATGTTAAACTTACAATTTTATTAAATTGTAAATTTAACAAATACAGGCATTTCCTTTTCTGAATTACATCAAAACCTTACCTATATCTCATTGCATTGTGATTAGTTATACTTCTGTCTTTTCTACTCATCTATCCATTCTTCTAAGGCAGACATTTTATCTTAGTCTTTTGTTTTTTCTTTTTTTGAGAAAATATCTCACTCTGTCACCCCGGCTGGAGTGCAGTGGTGCAATCACGTCTCACTGCAGCACTGACCTCCGGGGTCAGGTGATCCTCCCACTTCAGCCTCCTGAGTAGCTGGGACTACAACAGACATGTGCCACCACACCTAGCTAATTTTTTTACTGTTATTTTTGTAGAGATGTGATCCCACTATGTTGCCCAGGCTGGTTTAAACTCCTGGGCTCAAGCCATCCTCCTGCTTTGGCCTCCCAAAGTGCTGGGATTACAGTAATGAACCACCATGCCCGGCCTTAGTTTTTCTTAATGCAGCAGTTAAGACGTTCCTGGATTTAAATCCCGGCACTTATAAATTATATGACCTTGGGCAAGTCACTTAGCTTTTGCATATCTCAGTTTTCATTATGTCGAAAATAGAAACAATAACAAGACTACAGTCCTAATTCATAGGATTGCTGTAAGGTTAAACAAAGCACTGCATATATGGCACTTACCTGAGACCTAATAAAATCTCAGCAAGTGACAGCAATCATTACTGTTGCAATGTTCACTGCACTTGGTACAAAATGCCACTCATTAATTGTATGCTGGACAGTTGAATCACAAAAGCATACCACACACTCACTAAATAATAAAAAACTAAGAAACTCAGCATGCTTAAGAAATTATTTTTATTTATACGATATCTTTTTTTTTTTTTTTTGAGACGGAGTCTTGCTCTATGGCCCAGGCTGGAGTGCAGTGGCATAATCTCAGCTCACGGCAAGCTCCACCTCCCAGGTTCACGCCATTCTCCTGCCCCAGCCTCCTGAGTAGCTGGGACCACAGGCGCCTGCCACTATGACTGGCTAATTTTTTGTATTTTTTAGCAGAGACAGGGTTTCACTGTGTTAGCCAGGATGGTCTCGATCTCCTGACCTCATGATCCGCCCGCCTCAGCCTCCCAGAGTCCTGGGATTACAGGCGTGAGCCACCACGCCCGGCCTCATACGATATCTTTAACAAAAATTAAAGATCCTTTAAAAGACAGCAATTTACTTCTTGAATTCTACATGCTAAGGAAATAGACAAGGATATGCAAAATAAGAAAAACACAAACATCCTAAAGGGAACAATGGGGAAATGATTAAATTGGGGTACATTCGTACAAATTAACAGTAGTTATATATTAAAAATGATAGCACAGTGGGATATTTATTGACCTGGAAAGACATTCTTACACACTGTCAAGTATCTTAAAAGCAGGTTACAAAATGTCTGATTACTTAAAATACATAAATAATTTACTTGTATATAACATTTTATGTCTCAATATGACATTTAAATGCAAATATAAGTGGACTGATATACGTGAAAGTATTATCAGTAGTTATTTCTGGGTACCAGAATGTTAAGTAATTTTAATTTTTTCTGTTTGCTTATCTACATTTTCTAATCTTTCTAAAATAAATCTGTATTACTTTTGAGTTAAATAATATATTAGGAAGAAAATTCTGGAGACTAAAAGACTAAAATCACTGTATTGCAGTTATGATTTACACATAAAATTTCTTTTGTACACTTAATTCAACTATTTCCACATACCTTTGTCTGATGCTGCTCTTTTAGTGTACTCAAGTATGAGGTGCTCTGGTTCCCATGGTAATATTTTTCCTTTCTTCTTTCCACGTTTTCTTTTAAAGTGATGGGCCAGAAAAATTACAGATATAGCACTCACTGCAGTTACCACAAACAACTTTTTAGCCACCGGAGAAAATTTGATCTGGAAAAGATGCAGTTAAAGTGGAAAAAAACTCTTTAATTTGTTCACTT
>NW_016806688.1:230400-243129 GCF_001698545.2 Rhinopithecus bieti
AAAGAAGGACCTAATAACTAAACTTACTCTTAATCCAACCTATTTCTAACTACTAACAAGAGAATATAATTTTACTCTTTCAATGACAAGCTAGCCCAATTTTACTTTTTAAAAATATTTTAAATGTTGTAATTTATTACTCACTACTCTGAAGATATCAGGTAAACAATATTACCCCAAAGTCAATGGGAGCAGAAAATAATTCAACCCCATTAATATTTTTTGAGCAATTAAGGATTAATTCACGCAACTGAATCTTCTGTCTGAATCACAGCAAGATTTTTAATTACATGGATGATTAAATTAGACTTAAACTGAGCTTTTAAAAAAACTATCTGGAAATTTGAGGAAATAGAAGCTAAATCAATTTCTAAATACTTTCTAAATAAGCCATTTTATTCACGAATTATTTAACAAATATTTCTTCAGAATCTCAAAGTACCAGGACTGTGTTGTGAATTAAAATCTTACTGTAATTCTATTCTGTGAGCACATAATAAGTGCCTACAACCAATCAGGAAGCACTAGACATATGGAGGTCACAGATCTTGCATTCTGCATATACTTGTCTATTTCCCTCAAGCAGTGTGCTAATAGTGGAGACAGATACGTTGGCAAATAATTACAGCACAATGTGAATAAATACAGTCATACAAGTACTAGGTTATATAAGTACAACATCAGAGCAAGAAGTGATTAACTTTCTCTTGGGAGACAAATACTATTAAATAACTAAAAGCAAAGGAATTCTAAAATAAAGCTAAGGCTTGGAATGTAGAGAGCTGGAAAGAATGTCACCTCCAACCTTCCAACACCAACATAAAGTATTCTGACTCCATCAGAATACGGAGATCAGAGGGCAACCAATTGCCCCTAAACTAATGAGACAGGCATTTGCAGAGAGATAACACATTGGCATTGGCTTACATGGACAAAACACAGCAGAACATTAGCAAGAAGAGGTCAGCAAGCATGGTTTCAAAACTGGTGGAGAAAGAACATACTGTTGAGAGGTGGGAGAGAGGTGCTGCAAATGTAGGTGAAATCCACACCTTTTCTGCATATCTTATCAACAAGAATCACCAGGCACTCATAGAAAATACTGAAAGAGTCCTACGAAAGTCTCCCTAATGGTACAGAGGGAGGGAAACAGTAGCTTCTGTGAAGGGCATGAACCAGCACCAGAACCTTTCTCCTCTATCCCCATTAAAGAACAAAAGCCTTAAACTGTGGATGCATCTTTAACTTTAGAGAGAAATTTATGCCATTAAATGCTTATATTAAAAAAGGAAAGATATCAAATCAGTAATCTAAGCTTTCGACTTAAGAATCTAGAAAAAAGAAGTACAAATTCAACCTAAAACAAGCAGGAGATAGGAACCATTATAAAGATTAAAGCAGAAATCAATAAGGCCAACAGCTGGTTTTTTTGGAAGGAAAACTAAGAAAACCTCTAGCCAGTCTCATTTAAGAAAAAAAAGCAAGAATGACACAAATTACCAAAATCAGAAAAACAATAGGAGTCATCACTGCAGACCTCACAAAGGTCTGTAAAAAGGATCCTATAAACAATTCTATGTCCATAAATTCAAGTTCTTTGAAAGACAAAATCAAAACTCACTTGGAAAAAAAAAAAAGGTAACACGAGCAGTTAAATATCTATTAAAGAATTGAATATGTAGTGAAAAACCTTCCAACAAAGAAAACTGAAGGCCAAATTATACCAAGTAAAGAAGAAACAGTATCAATTTCACACAATGAGGATACTTCCCAATCATGTTATCAATCTAGTCCAGATGCTGTTTGACTTATGATGGAGTTATAGCCCAATAAATCCATCCTAAGTTGAAAACATAAGTCAAAAATGGATTTAATAAACCCAACCTACCAAACGTCATGGCTTAGCCTATCTTAAACATGCTCAGAACACTTATTAACACATCAGCTACAGCTGGGCAAAATCATGTAACACAAAGCCTCTTTTATGATAAAGTCTTAAATATCTCACGTAATTTATTGAATACCATACATTACGTCAAATTTGCAATGGTTGTGCATCATCGTAAAGTCAAAAAATTGTTAAGTTGGGGACAGTTAATATCAAAGCCAGACAAAGACATCACAAAAAATAAAACTATAGGTTAAAATCCCTCATTGATAGATGCAAAAAACTTCCACAAAATATTAACAAATAAAATTCATCAATATATTTAAAAATATATAAATAACCAAGTGGTATACATCCTAGGAATGCAAATCTGGTTCAACATTTAAAAATCAATGTAACTTACCATAATATCAACTAAAGAAAAGCCATAATATTATCTCAACAGATGTGAAAAGAACACTTTAAAATATTCAACATCCATTTATGATTACTTAAAAACTCCCAGCAAATTAGGAATAGAAGGTGTAGTAGGTTGAATAGTGTCCCAGAATGATTCATGTCCACCTGGAATGTCAGAATGTGATCATATTTGAAAATAGGGTCTTTGCTGATATAATCAAGGTAAGAATTCAGATGAGACCATATTGCCCTCAATCCAATGACAGTATCTTTATAAACCACAAATACACAAAGGGAAAAGCCATGTAAAGAGACTGAAGTTATGCTGTGATATGATTTGGCTGTGTCCCCACCCAAATCTCATCTTCAATTGTAGCTCCCGTAATTCCCACATGTTGTGGGTTGGCCCCAGTGGGAGATAATTGAATCATGGGGCAGTTTCCCCATACTGTTCTCATGGTAGAGAATAAGTCTCACAAGATCTGATGCTTTTATAAGGGGAAACCCCTTTCACTTGGCTCTCACTTCTCTAGTCTGCCATCATGTAAGACTCGACTTTTGCCTTCCACCATAATTGTGAGGCCTCAACCAGCCACGTGGAACTGTGAGTCCATTAAACCTCTTTTTCTTTATAAATTACCCAGTCTCAGGTATGTCTTTATCAGCAGAGTGAGAACAGACTAATCCATGCTGCTACAGTCAACAATGTCTGGAGTCACCAGAAGCTGGAAAAGGCAAGGAAGGATTCTCCCCTAGAACCTTCAGAGGAAGTGTGGCTCTGCTACACTGTGATTTCAGCCTCCATAACCAAAAAATTAAATTTCTGTTGTTTTAAGTCACCAAGTTTGCGGTAATTTGTTATGGTAACTCTAGGGTACTAACACAAAAGGGAAATTCCTCCAGCTGATAAAGGGTATTTATTTTTAAAACTTTTAGCTAAGATCATGCTTAATGGTGAAAGACTAAATGCTTTCTTCATAAGATCATGAACAAGGCAAGGATGTCATTTCACCAATGTCATATTAGAAGTACTAGCCAGTACAAAAAGTTAAGAAACAGGAACAAATGGAATACATTAGAAAGGAAGAAGTAAAACTATTCACAGATGATACAGCTGTCTATATAGAAAGTTCCAAAGAATCTACAAAAAAGCTCCTATAACTAGTAGGTAAGTTTCACAAGATAACAGAATACAAAGTCAATATACACTATCAACTGTATTTCTACATAACAGCAATAAGCGACTGGAATTTGAATTTTAAAAAGTAACACTATTTATAATAGCACCAAGAAAAAGAAAAGGAAAATACTAGAGCTAAATCTAATAAAATCTGTGCAAGATAACAACGAAACACAAAAGATATCAAAGAAGATAAAAGGAGAGAGACATCATATTCATGGATTACAGGAATTTTTCTCTCCAATTTGATCTATATAAACAACATAATCCAAACAAAAAACCCAGAAAATTTTTTGTAGATACTGATAAGCCTATTTTAAAAAATTAAGAAAAGGCAAAGGAACTAGAAGAACCAAAACAATTTTAAAAAGAACAAAGTTGTAGTACTCACACTAGTTGAATTCAAGACTTAGCTACAAAGCAACAGGCAATACAGTGTGGATGTATAGATTAATACAATAGAATAGACAGCCTGCGAGAAACACACACAAACATATAGTCAATCTATTTTTGTCAAAGGTAGAAAGAACATTCAAAGAAGAAATTTCTAGAAGAAAACACAGGAGAAAATATGCATGACCTCATAATCACCTAAAATCAGAAACAACCTGGATGCCCTTCAACAGGTGAACAGATAAACTGTGGTACATTCATACAATGGAATGTAACTCATCAACAAAAAAGAACAAACTATTCAGACAAACAACAATGTGGATGAATTTCAAATGCATTACGCTAAAAGGAAAAAGCCAATTTCAAAAGATTATATGTTGTATAATTCCATTTATATGACATCTGTGGGTAAAGATAAAACTGTAGGGACAGAAAACATCAAAGGCAGCTAGGGGTCAGAGGTGACTACAAAGGGGTAGCACAGGGGAACTGGGGATGAAGAACTGTTCTATTTGGTGCTGTGGTGATAGACACATGACTGCACAGCTGTAAAAACACACAGAACTGGACACAACAAAGAATAAATTGTGCTCCATGTCAATTGAAAAAAAAATCAACCAGGATATGGGATCACAGATGGATCCCAAGATAAATTGCAGGCTGTGAAAAGTAAATCAAACTTTGTTCCAAATGAAGCACATTGAAGGGCGTGAGGAAGAAAGGTGCCCACCTAAGTGACAGTGTTTTGCCTGGATATTGTAAGGCTACTGACAAAAAGAGTTAGACGTGGGGTTCGTTTGGCCGGGCGCGATGGCTCACGCCTGTAATCCCAGCACTTTGGGAGGCTGAGGCGGGCGGATCACGAGGTCAGGAGATCGAGACCATCCTGGTTAACACGGTGAAACCCCGTCTCTGCTAAAAATACAAAAAATTAGCTGGGTGTGGTGGCGGGCGCCTATAGTCCCAGCTACCTGGGAGGCTGAGACACGAGAATGATGTGAACCCGGGAGGTGGAGCTTGCAGTGAGCCAAGATCGCGCCACTGCACTCCAGCCTGGGCGATGAGCAAGACTCCATCTCAAAAAGAAAAAAAAAAGAGTTAGACATAAACATTGTAACCTATTGGTAAATTTGTTTCTCAAAAGAGTACTGGGGCCAAGTGCAGTGGTACCTGCCTGTAGTCTCAGCTTTTTGGGAGGCTGAGGCAAGAGAATAACTTGAGCCCAGGGGTTGGAGGTTGCAGTGAGCTACTATCGCACCACTGCACTCTAGCCTGGGTGACAAAGCGAGACTCCATCTCTTAAAAAAAAAAAAATTAAGGCCAGGCATGGTGGCTCACGTCTGTAATCCCATTACAGCACTTTGGGAGGCCGAGGCGGGTGGATCACGAGGTCAGGAGATCGAGACCATCCTAGCTAACACAGTGAAACCTTGTCTTTACTAAAAATACAAAAAAATTAGCCGGGCGTGGTGGCAGCCACCTGTAGTCCCAGCTACTCAGGAGGCTGAGGCAGGAGAATAGCGTGAACCCAGAAGACGGAGTTTGCAGTGAGCCGAGATCATGCCACTACACTCCAGCCTGGGCGGCAGAGTGAGACTCAATCTCAAAAAAAAAAAAAGAGGAGTATTGGGGTGCCAATTCTGAAATTTCTTTATGTATACACTAGGTATTATAATAAGTAAATATATTATGAGTAATACACTATAGTTTATGACAGCCAGGTATCTCACTGCTAAATAAACAAGTCATAATTGATCCAACTAGGAATGCTAAAATGAAACCTCTGTTGTTGGACTGAAGTCAGAAGTATCACTATGACCAACACTTTGCGAGGCCGAGGTGGGTGGATAGCTTGAGGTCAGGAGTTCCAGACCAGCCTGGCGAACATGGTGAAACCCCGTCTCTACTAAAAATACAAAAAAAAAATTAGCCAGGCATGGTGGCGCACACCTGTAATCCTAACTACTCAGGAGGCTGAGGCAGGAGAATTGCTTGAACCCAGGAGGCAGAGGTTGCAGTAAGTGGAGATCATGCCATTCCACTCCAGCCTGGGCGACAGAGTGAGACTCTGTCTCAAAAAAAAAAAAAAGAAAGAAAGAAAGAAAGTAATATACCAGGCCCGGCATGGTGGCTCACACCTCTGGCAGGCCAAGGTGGAGAGATCACTTGAGCCGGAGTTTGAGACCAGCCTGGGCAACATGGTGAAGTTCCATTTCTAACAAAAATACAAAAATTGGCAGGGTATAGCAGTGGGCGCCTATAGTCCCAGCTACTTGGGAGGCTGAGGTAGGGGGATCACTTGAGCCGAGGGGTTTGAGACTGCAGTGAGACATGATTGTGCCACTGCACTCCTGCCTGGGCAACAGAGCAAGAAACTATCTCAAAAAAAAAAATAAGTAAGTAAGAAAAAAAGAAAAGAAAGAAATATTCTAACTAATAAATGTAGAAGTAATGAAGGAAATAGGAAATCACCAATAAACACTTCAGTAACAACTGTTGGCTGGGCGCAGTGGCTCACACTTGTAAATCCCAGCACTTTGGGAGGCCAAGGCAGGTGGACCACCTGAGGTCAGCCATTCAAGACCAGCCTGACCAGTATGGTGAAACCCCATCTTTACTAAATATACAAAAATCAGCTGGGTGTGGTGGCATGCGCCTGTAGTCCCAGCTACTCGGGAGGCTGAGACAGGAGAATTGCTTGAACCTGGGAGGTGGAGGTTGCAGTGAGCTGAGATCACGCTACAGCCTGGGGGACAGAGCAAGATTCCATCCAAAAAAAAAAAAAAAAAAAAAAACTGAAGGCAGCATCGAAATAAGTATTAAAGTTAGTGGGCAAAAATTTAAGGAGAATCAAAATATCCTACAGTGTCAAAGTATCTACCTCCAAACTTCTTATTTACCACGGAGAAAAAGTGGAAAAGTGTGGCAGACACATCCTTAACTAAATGATCAAGGAGTGTGTGTGTGTGCCTTTTTTCAAAAGACAGGGTCTCGCTTGGTTGCCCAGCCTAGCATGCAGTGTGCGATCACAGCTCACTAGAGCCTTAAACTCCACGGCTCAAGCAATCTTCCCACGTTAGCCTCCACAGTAGGTGGGACTACAGACATGCATTACCGTGTTCAAGTAATCCTTCCACCTTGTCATCCCAAAGTGCTGCGATTATAGGAATGAGACACCATGCCTGACCAGTGATCAAAGCTACTATCACCAGTAATAAGGCACACAGACATCATCATGTATCCCCTGATATTGCCTGATATTGTGACATCTTGCCAAAAATGCATAACCTGAATCTAACCCTGAGAAAACATTAGACAAACTCAACTGAGGGACATTCTGCAAAATACCTAACCTATATATTTCAAAAGCAGCAGGTCATATAAACCAAGGAAAACTGAAAGAACTGTCATAGATTGGAGAAGACTAAGGAAACTTGACAACTAAATGCAATGTGGGAACCTAGATAAGATCCTGAAGGACGTAAGGTGGAAAAAAACTAATAAAACCTAAATAAAGTCTATAGTAAAGATTACTTACAAAATTAAGATTACAATGTTAATCTTAGTTTTGATGGTTGTATTAGAGTTATAACAGACATTAATATAAAGATGTTAATACAAAGCATATACGAGAACTCTATGTACAATCTTTGCAACTCTTTGGTAAATAAAATTCTTTCAAAATAAAAGTTTAAAGCCAGGCACAGTGGCTCATGCCTGTAATCCCAATACTTTGGGAGGCTGAGGCAGGTGGATCACTTGAGGTCAGGAGTTCCAGACCAGCCTGGCCAACATGGTGAAACCCCATCTCTACAAAAAATAATAAAAAAATTAGCCGGGTGAGGTGGCGCACACCTGTAATCTCAACCACTTGGGAGGCTGAGGCACGAGAATCGCTTGACCCCGGGAGGTAGAGGTTGCAGTGAGCTGAGATCGTGCCACTGCACTCCAGCATGGGCGACAGAGCGAGACTGCGTCTCAAAAAAAAAAACAAAACAAAATCAAGACAAAATTTTAACAAAGCAGCCAGGCACAGTGGCTCACTCCTGTAATCCTAGCACTTTGGGAGGCTGAGTTAGGCAGATCACTTGAAGTCAGGTAGACCAACCTGGGCAACGTGGTGAAACCCCATCTCTATTAAAAAATACGAAAAAAAAAAAATTAGCCGGACATGGTGGCGCATGCCTGTAGTCCCAGTTACTCAGGAGGCTGAGGCATGAGAATCACTTGAGCCCAGGAGGCAGAGGTTGCAGTGAGCCAAGATTGTGCCACTGCATTCTAGCCTGGGTGACAGAGGGGATCTTTTCTCAAAAAAAAAAAAAAAAAAAAAAACACAAGCAAAAAAACCAACGAACAAAAAAACCTCTCAGGATTCAACAGTAAAAAAGCAAACAGGCTGGGCACCATGGCCCATGCACTTTGGGAGGCCAAGGCAGACAGATTGCTTGAGCTCAGGAGTTCCAGACCAACCTGGGCAACATGGTGAGACCCCGTCTCTACAAAAAATATAAAAATTAGCCAGGCGGCCGGGCGTGGTGGCTCAAGCCTGTAATCCCAGCACTTTGGGAGGCCGAGACGGGCGGATCACGAGGTCAGGAGATCGAGACCATCCTGGCTAACACGGTGAAACCCCGTCTCTACTAAAATACAAAAAACTAGCCGGGCGAGGTGGCGGGCGCCTGTAGTCCCAGCTACTCGGGAGGCTGAGGCAGGAGAATGGCGTGAACCCGGGAGGCGGAGCTTGCAGTGAGCTAAGATCCGGCCACTGCACTCCAGCCTGGGTGACAGAGCAAGACTCCGTCTCAAAAAAAAAAAAAAAAAAAAAATTAGCCAGGCATGGTGGTGCATGCCTGTGGTCACAGCTAACGAGGAGACTAAAGTGAGAGAATTGCTTGAGCCCAGAAGATTGAGGCTACAATGAGCTGATATAATACCACTGCACTCCAGCCTGGGCAACAGAGAGAGATCCTGTCTTAAAAAAAAAAAAACAGGCCGGGTGCCGTGGCTCATGCCTGTAATCCCAGCACTTTGGGAGGCTGAGGCAGGCAGATCACCTAAGGTCAGGAGTTCAAGACCAGCCTGGCCAACACGGTAAAACCCCGTCTCTACTAAAAATACAAAAACATTAGCCAGGCGTGGTGGCACATGACAGGCATGTGCCAGCTATTCGGGAGGCTGAGGCAGGAGAATCACTTGAACCCGGGAGGCAGAGGCTGCAGTGAGCCAAGATCACGCCACTGCACTCCAGCCTGGGCTACAAGGGCGAGACTCCATCACCAAAAAAAAAACACAAACAAACAAACAAACAAAAAACCTCAAACAATCCAATTTAGAAAACAGGCAAAGGACATGAAGAGACATTTCATTTCATTGAAGATGATACAGAGACGGCAAACACACACAAACACAAGATGTTCAACATCATTAGCCTATTGGGAAATGCAAATTAAGACCACAGTGAGATACCAGTACAAAACTATTAGTGTAACTGAGTATTTCAGCTTAGAAATGCATTTTAAAACTTTTTTCCTCCTTTTTCTCTAGTCTTAAGATGTAACCTTAAAACAAACTAGACACTTTGTGTCCTTAGTCTTAAAATACGGCCTTGAAATGTTCTCTGAAACTCTGCTCCCCTCTCTTTCCCACCAGACACTCCCTTGCACCATGCACACTTATCTAACTGCACGCTTGTTAAGAAATTCCAGGGGCTACAACAACCCAGGCAAAAAGGCCCAGCTGTGGAATGAATTCTCCTCTAAAGGGAGATTACCTCAAAACTGATAATCTATAACTCAGCAGTAAATAAAATGGCACCAGCCTGCACTCCAGGCAGACAATAATTCGAGATAGTCCTTGGAACAACACATAGGAACCTGCATCTTGTGTTACTCCCACATTTCCCCTACCAAGTCTCGTCTTTTTAAACCCCTTCCCTCAGCCTAACACTTGAAATGGTCTTTTGGAGACATAAGCCTAGCCCTTCCCAACTGCTAGCATTTCCATAAAGTTGCTTTCCTTTCACCACCCTTTCCTTCTCATGTTTTGGTCCTCAAGCAGTGAGCAGCCAGACTTTTGCTCAGTTATATTAGACCATCTAAAAGAATTATTTTGAAATGACAATACCAAATGCTGCTGAGAATATGGGAAAACTGGATTTCTCATACTTTGATGGTAGTAATGTAAAATGATTAATTTTGCCAATAATTAATTTGCCAATAATTAATTTTGCCACTGCATTCCAGCCTGGGTGACAGAGGGGATCTTTTCTCAAAAAAGATCCTCTCTTCTCAGTGATCCTCTCTTCTTAGCCTCCTTAGCTAGGGCTATAGGCACCTACCACCATGCCCAGCTTATATTTATTTTTATTTCTGTAGTGACAGGGTCTCACTATATTGCCCAGGCTGGTCTCAAACTCCTGGTCTCAAGCGATCCCCCAAAGTGCTGGGATTACAGGGATAATTTCTTTAAAAACTAAGTATTAGGCCGGGCGCAGTGGCTCATGCCTGTAATCCCAGAACTTTGGGAGGCTGAGGAGGGGTGGATCACTTGAGGTCAGGAGTTCAAGACCAGCCTGGCCAACACGGTGAAACCCTGTCTCTACTAAAAATACAAAAATTAGCCAGGCATGGTGGTGTGCACCTGTAATCCCAGAAAATCGGGAGGCTGAGGCACAAAAATCACTTGAACCCAGGAGACTGAGGTTGCAGTGAGCTGAGATTGCACCACTGCACTCCAGTCTGGGTGATAGAGCAAGACTCTGTCTCAAAAAAAAAAACCTTAAATATCTACTTCTAAGCATTTATCCCAGAAAAATGAAAACACGTCCACACAAACACCTACAAACAAATGTTCAAAGCAGGTTTATTCTGTAATATTAAGTGACCCTCAATAAGTGAATGGTTAACAAATTGCGGTACATCCATACATACCATGGAGTGCAAAATAAAAAGGAACAAACTGTTAACACATTCAACAGCTTTGCTGGATCTCAAGGGCATTATGCTGAGTTGAAAAAGGCCAATTTCAAAAGGTAACAGCCTATATGATTCCATTTATATAGCTTTTTTTTTTTTAAGAGGGTCTTGCTGTGTTGCCCAGGCTGGAGTACAATAATGCAATCAGAGCTCAATATATCCTTGAAATTCTGGGCTCAAGTGATCCTCTCTTCTCAGCCTCCTCAGCTAGGACTATAGGCACCTACCACCATGCCCAGCTTATATTTATTTTTATTTCTGCAGTGAGAGGGTCTCTCACTACAGGCTGGTCTCAAGCGATCCCCCAAAGTGCTGGGATTACAGGGATAAGCCATTGTTCCCAGCCTGATATAGCAGTCTTGAAATGACAAAATCATAGATGGAAAAAAAAGTAAAAAAAAAAAAAAAAAAAACTATAGATGGAAAACAGTTTAGGGTTCACCAGGGATTAGGAATGGTGCCAGGGCCGGGCACAGTGGCTCACACCTGTAATCCCAGCACTTTGGGAGGTTGAGGCAGGTGGATGACTTGAGGTCAGGAGTTTGGGACCAGCCTGGCCAACATGGTGAAACCCTATCTCTACCAAAAATACAAAAGATTAGCCGGGCGTGGTGGCGGGCACCTGTAACTCAGCTACTCAGGAGGCTGAGGCAGGAGAATCGCTCTGGGAGGTGGAGGTTACAAGTGAGCCAAGATCGTACCGTTGCACTCCTGCCTGGGCAACAGGAGCAAAACTCCATCTCAAAAACAAAGGAATGGTGCCAGAAAAAAACAAAGGTGTGGGCTGGGCGCAGTGGCTCACGCCTGTAATCCCAGCACTTTGGGAGGCCAAGGCGGGTGGGTCACCAGGTCAGGAGATCAAGACCATCCTGGCTAACGTGAAACCCCATCTCTACTAAAAACACGAAAAATTAGCCAGTGTGGTGGCAGGCGCCTGTAGTCCCGCTACTCAGGAGGCTGAGGCAGGTGAAAGATGTGAACCCAGGAGGCAGAGTTTGCAGTGAGCTAAGATCGTACCACTGCACTCCAGCCTGGGTGACAGAGCAAGACTCGGTCTCAAAAAAAAAAAAAAAGGTGTGAGTATGATTATAAAAAGGACGCAAGAGGTAAATATTTATGGTATAGAAGAGTTCTGGATCTTGACAGAGGCTGTGGTTACATAAATCTATGCATATGGTAAAATGGCATAGAATTATATACATACATTATCACTGTCAATTTCTTGATTGTGATATTGTACTACAGTCATATAAAATGTAACCACTGGAGGAAATGGGATAAAAGGTACACTGGGCCTCGCTGTATAATTTTTGCACCTTCCTGTGAATCTATAATTATTTCAAAATAAAATTTTAAAAAATAGGCTGTACCAACCTAGTTTCTAATCCAGAATAATTCAAAGCAAAGAACTTTTGGGAGAGTTTTATAATTGGATTGTTTTCCTTCTCACAACTACTCAATGTAATCTGAATTGACTCATAGTACCTAGTTTGGTGT
Source organism: Rhinopithecus bieti (assembly GCF_001698545.2). Classification (NCBI taxonomy): domain Eukaryota; kingdom Metazoa; phylum Chordata; class Mammalia; order Primates; family Cercopithecidae; genus Rhinopithecus; species Rhinopithecus bieti. The sequence continues at coordinate 242,732 of NW_016806688.1, forward strand.
CTTTATCATTTTACACTAAAGGGGTCCTTGAAGAAGTGGTTGATTCCAGGTATAGAGCAGGAAAAGTACAAGATGAGCCTGTGCCATTTTATACTCGATAGCAAGGATTACCAGGGTTTTATCAAGAACACTCAGGAACCAACTTGAATAGACTCTCACTGGCCAAATATGAGATCATTTGGGCATAAATAAGAATACATACATGCAATGGTTTAAAACATCAAATACAATTAAATCCATGAGATCAAAATGATTTTTTAAAAACTTTCATTGGCCGGGCGCAGTGGCTCACGCCGGTAATCCCAACACTTTGGGAAGCCAAGACGGGCCGATCACGAGGTCATGAGATAGAGACCATTCTGGCTAACAGTGAAACCCCGTCTCTACAAAAAAAAAAA
>NW_016806688.1:243535-246021 GCF_001698545.2 Rhinopithecus bieti
CGGGAGGCAGAGCTTGCAGTGAGCTGAGATCCGGCCACTGCACTCCAGCCTGGGCGACAGAGCGAGACTCCGTCTCAAAAAAAAAAGAAGAAAAAAAAAAGAAACCCCGTCTCTACTAAAATACAAAAAAAACTAGCCAGGCGTGGTGGCAGCGCCTGTAGTCCCAGCTACTCAGGAGGCTGAGGCAGGAGAATGGCGTAAACCCGGGAGGCGGAGCTTGCAGTGAGCCGAGATCGCGCCACTGCACTCCAGCCTGGGTGACAGAGCGAGACTCCGTCTCAAAAAAAAATTAAAAAAAATAAAAAATAAAAACTTTCATTGATGGGCTGTGAAGGATACTACAGAACCATCTTGTTATTTTAAAATCTGGTTAAAAAAGAGAGAGAGAGAGAAAGTCAAGCACAGTGGCTCACACCAGTTATCCTAACACTTTGGGAGGCCAATGGGGGAGGATCACTTGAATCCAGGAGTTTGAGACCAGCCTGGGCAACATGGTAAAACCCTGTCTCTACAAAAAATTTAAAAATTTAGCTAGGCATGGTGACACACACCTGTAGTACGAGCTACTCGGGAGGCTAAGGTGGAAGGATCACCTGAGCCTGGGAGGTTTCAGCTGCAGTGAGTCATGACTGTACCACTGCATTTCAGCCCAGGCAACAAAGCAAGATCTTGTCTCAAAAACAAACAAACAAAAGCAACCCCTCCCCCAATTCCATTGAGATTATTATCAAAAAGAATACAATACATAGGAATTAACCAAATATGTGAAAGACTTCTACGATTTAAAAATACATATATATATTACTGAAAGAAATTAAAGAAAACATGAATAAACAGAAACACATCCCATGTTCATGGATTAGAAGACTTAACATTGTTAAGAGGTCAATACCACTGAAAGCAATCTACAGATTTAATGCAATCTCTATCAAAATCCCAATGATTTTTTGGCAGAAATAGAAAAACCCATCCTAAACGTCATATGGAATCTCAAGGGACTTAGAATAGCCAAAACAAACTTGAAAAAGAAGAACAAAGCTGGAGGACTCACACTTCCTAATTTCAAAACTTACTATAAAGCTACAGTAATCAAAACAGTACGGTACTGGCATCAAAGGCACAGAAATAAACCCTCACATATATCATCAAATGATTTTCGACAAGGGTGCAAGATCATTCAGTAGGAAATGGACAGTTTTTTCAACAAATGGTATGGGGAAAACTGCACCCTTACCTAATAATACAAAAATTAACTCAAAATGGACTGAAGACCAAAATATAAGTCCTAAAATCCTAAGAAGCTTCACAACATTGGATTTGGCAATGACCTCTTAAATATGACAACAAAGACAAAGGCAACAAAAAAAGATAGACAAACTAGACTTGATGAAAATTTTAAAATTTTGTGCATCAAAAGACACTATCAACAGAATAAAAAAGTAATTCACAGGGCCAGGCATGGTGGCTCACACCTGTAATCCCAGCACTTTAGGAGGCCGAGGCAAGCAGATCACTTAAGGTCAGGAGTTCAAGACTAGCCTAGCCAACATAGTGAAACCCTGTCTCTACTAAAATACAAAATTAGGCCAGGTGTGGTGGCTCACGCTTGTGTGGTGGCTCACGCTTGTAATCCCAGCACTTTGGGAGGCCGAGGCAAGAGGCTCACTTGAGGTCAGGAGTTCAAGACCAGCCTGGCCAACATGGTGAAACCCTGTCTCTACTAAAATACAAAATTAGCCAGGCGTGCTGGCATACGCCTGTAATTCCAGCTACTTGGGAAGCTGAGGCAGGAGAACTGCTTGAACCCAGCAGGCAGAGGTTGCAGTGAGCTGAGATCACGCCATTGCACTCTAGCCTGGGTGAAGAAGCGAGACTCTTTCTAAAAAAATATATATATATAAACACAAAAATTAGCCAGGCGTGGTGGCAGGCGCCTGTAACACCAGCTACTTGGGAGGCTGAGGCAGGAGAACTGCTTGAACCCAGGAAGAAGAGGTTGCAGTGAGCCGAGACTGTACCACTACACTGCAGTTTGGGTGACAGAGTGAGACTCCATCTCAAAGAAAAAAAAAAGTAATTCACAGAATTCGAGAAATATTTGGAAATCATATAACTAATAAGGAATTAATATCCAGACTATACAGAGAACTAAAACTTAACAAGAACAAAAATTTCAAAAATGGGCAAAGGGGCCAGGCACAAGTGGCTCACACCTGTAATCCCAGCACTTTGGGAGGCAGAGGCGGGTAGATCACCTGAGGTCAGGAGTTCCAGACCAGCCTGGCCAGCATGGCAAAACCCTGACTCTATTAAAAATACAAAAGTTAGCCAGGCATGGTGGTGGGTGCCTGTAATCTCAGCTACTCTGGAGGCTGAGGCAGGGAGAATTGCTTGAACCCAGGAGGCGGTGGCTGCAGTGAGCAGTGAGATTGCACCACTGCATTCCAGCCTGTGCAACAGAGTGAGATTCTGTCTCAAAAAAAAAA
>NW_016806688.1:246171-262501 GCF_001698545.2 Rhinopithecus bieti
AAAAAAAAAAAAAAAAAAAAAATGGGCAAAGGACTAAAATACACATTTCTCCAAAGGATATATACAAATGGCCAATAAGCACATGAAAAGATGCTCAACATCATCAGGGAAATACAAATCAAAACCAGAAGGATATACTACCTTTGATATGGTTTGGCTGTGTCCCCACCCAAATCTCATCTTGAATTCCCACGTGTTGTAAGAGGGACCCAGGGGGAGGCAACTGAATCACGGGGACAAGTCTTTCCCTTGCTGTTCTCATGACAGTGCATAAGTCTCACAAGATCTGATGGTTTGATAAGGGGAAACCCATTTCATTTGGCTCTCACTCTCTCTTGAGGCTGCCATGTGAGACGTGCCTCTCACCTTCCACCATGACTGTGAGGCCTCCCCAGCCACATGGAACTGTAAGTCCAATAAACCTCTTTCTTTTGTAAATTGCCCAGTCTCAGGTATGTCTTTATTGGCAGCATGAAAATGGACTAATACAGTAAACTGGTACCAGTAGAGCGGGGTGCTGCTGAAAAGATACCCAAAAATGTGGAAATGACTTTGGAACTGGATTAACAGGCAGAGGTTCAAACAGTTTGGAGGCCTCAGAAGAAGACAGGAAAATGTGGGAAAGTTTGGAACTTCCTAGAGTCTTGTTGAATGGCTTTGCCCAAAATGATTATAGTGATATGAATAATTAGGTGAGGCTGAGGTGGTCTCAGATGAAGATGAGGAACTCATTGGGAACTGGATCAAAGGCGACTCTTACCATATTTTAGCACAGAGACTGGCGGCATTTTGCCCATGCCCTAGAGATTTGTGAAACTTTGAACTTGAGAGAGATGATTTAGGGTATCTAGCAGAAGAAATTTCTTTTTTTTGTTTTTTTTTTGAGACGGAGTCTCGCTGTGTCACCCAGGCTGGAGTGCAGTGGCCGGATCTCGGCTCACTGCAAGCTCCGCCTCCCAGGTTCACACCATTCTCCTGCCTCAGCCTCCCGAGTAGCTGGGACTACAGGCGCCCGCCACCTCACCCGGTTAGTTTTTTGTATTTTTAAGTAGAGATGGGGTTTCACTGTGTTAGCCAGGATGGTCTCAATCTCCTGACCTCGTGATCCACCCGTCTCGGCCTCCCAAAGTGCTGGGATTACAGGCTTGAGCCACCACGCCCGGCCACAGAAGAAATTTCTAAGCAACAAAGCATTCAAGAGGTGACTTGGGTGCTGTTAAAGGCATTCAGTTTTATAAGGGACGCAGAGCACAAAAGTTTGGAAAATTTGCAGCCTGACAATGCAATAGAAAAGAAAATTCCATTTTCTAAGAAACTCAAGCAGGTCACAGAAATTTGCATAAGTAACAAGAAGTCAAATGTTAATCCCCAAGATAATGGGGAAAATGTCTCCAGGGCATGCCAGAAGTCTTCACGGCAGCCCCTCCCATCACCAGCCAGGAGGCCTAGGAGGAAAAAGTGGTTTCAGGGTCCAGGCCCAGTGTCCCTGTGCTGTGTGTAGCCTAAGGACTTGGTGCCCTGCATCCCAGCCACTCTAGCCATGGTTGAAAGGGGCCAACATAGAGCTTGGGCTGTGGCTTCAGAGGGTGCAAGCCGCAAGCCTTAACTGCTTCCACATGGTTTTGAGGCTGCCAGTGCACAGAAATCAAGAATTGGAGTTTGGGAACCTCCACCTAGATTTCAGAAGATGTATGGAAACGCCCAGGCAGAAGTTTGCTGCAGGGGTGGGCCCTCATGGAGAACCTCTGCTAGGGCAGTACAGAAGGGAAACATGGGGTCAGAACCCCCACACAGAGTCCCTACTGGGGTACTGCCTAGTGGAGCTGTGAGAAGAGGGCCACCGTCCTCCAGACCCCAGAATGACAGATCCACCAACAGCTTGCACCGTGCACCTGGAAAAGCCACAGACATTCAATGTCAGCCCATGAAAGCAGCCAGGAGGGAGGCTGTACCCTGCAAAGCCACAAGGGCAGAGCTGCCCACTACCATGGGAACCTACCTCTTGCATCAGCATGACGTGAATGTGAGACATGGAGTCAAAAGAGATCATTTTGGAGCTTTAATATTTGACTGTCCTGGCCGGGCGTGGTAGCTCATGCCTGTAATCCCAGCACTTTGGGAGGCTGAGGCAGGTGGTTCACCTGAGGTTGGGAGTTCGAGACCAGACTGACCAACATAGAGAAACCCCATCTCTACTAAAAATACAAAACCAGCCAGGCATGGTGGCACATGCCTGTAATCCCAGCTACTCAGGAGGCTGAGGCAGGAGAATTGCCTGAACCTGTGAGGTGGCGGTTGCGGTGAGCCAAGATCATGTCATTGCACTCCAGCCTGGGCAACAAGAGCCAAACTCCATCTCAAATACATATACATGTATTTGACTGCCCTGCTGGATTTCGAACTTGCATGGGGCCTGTAGTTCCTTTGTTTTGGCCAATTTCTCCCATTCAGAATGGCCATATTTACCCAATGCCCATACCCCCAAATTAGGAAGTAACTAATCTGCTTTTGATTTTACAGGCTTATAGGTGGAAGGGACTTGCCTTGTCTCAGATGAGACTTTGGACTGTGGACTTTTGAGTTAATGCTGAAATGAGTCAAGACTTTGAGGGACTGTTGGGAAGGGATGATCGCTTCTGAGATGTGAGGACATGAGATTTGGGAGGGGCCAGGACCAGAATGATACGGTTTGGTTGTGTCCCCACCCAAATCTCATCTTGAATTCCCACGCGTTGTGGGAGGGACCCAATGGGAGGTAACTGAATCATGGGGACAAGTCCTTCCCTCGCTGTTCTCATGATAATGAGTAAGGGTCACAATATCTGACAGTTTTAAAATGGGAGTTTTAATAAATAAAAAAAAAAATAGGAGTTTTCTGCACAAGCTCTTGTCTGCTGCCATGTGAGATGTGACTTTCACCTTCCACCACGACTGTGGGACCTCTCCAGCCATGTGGAACTGTGAGTTCAATAAACCTCTTTCTTTTGTAAATTGTGTCAGGTATGTCTTTATTAGCAGCATGAAAATGGACTAATATAACCTCATACCCATTAGGATGGCTACTATCAATGAAACAGAAAATAACAAGCATTGATGAGGATGTGGAAAAACTGTGCACTACTGGTAGAAATGTAAAGTGGTACAGCTACTTTACTGTGGCTCACACTGTGAAAAACAGTATGGCAGTTCCTCAAAAAATTAAAAATAGGGCTGGGCAAGCCAGTTCACACCTATAATCCCAGTACTTTAAGAGGTCAAAGTAGGAGGATGATTTGAGGCCAGGAGTTCAAGACCAGCCTGGTCAACATGCTGAGACTCTGTCTCTTCAAAAAATTAAAAAATTGATGGAGAGATGGTGGCACATGCCTGAAGTCACAGCTACTTGAGAGGCTGAGGTGGGAGGATTGCTTGACCCCAGGAGTTTGAGACTGCAGTGAGCTATGATCTTGCCACTGTACTCCAAAGCAAGACCCTGCCTCAAAAAAAAAAAGAAAAAAAATGTAATTAAAAGTAGAATTAATTACTGTATGATCCAGCAATTTCACTTCACTCAAAAGAATTAAAAGCAGGATCTCAAAGAGATATTTGTATATCCATCTTTATAGCAGCATTATTCACAATAGCAAAAACATGGAAGTAATCCAATGTCCATCAACAAACACACACATAAGCAAAATGTGGTATATCCACACAATGAAATATTATTCTACCTTAAAAAGAAAGGAAATGCTGACATATGCTGCAACATGGATGAACCTTGAGGACGTTATGCTAAGTAAAATAAGCTAGTCACAAGAAGATTCTGTAGGATTCTACTTGTGAGTTACCCAGTCAAATTCATACAGACAGAAAACAGAATGGTGGTGGGGAATGACGGGAAGGAGGTATAATAAGATGCTGATAAACAGTTGTAGAGTCTGAGTTTGCAAGATGAAAAGAATTCTGGATATTGTTTGTACAACAATGTGAATGTACTTAAGGCTAATGAACTATACACTTAAAAATGATCAAAATGGTCAATTTTATGTTATTTGTACCTTACCACAATAAAATTAAAAGAATTGTTAATAGTGAGAACAAGGCTACTGGAATAACATAATTCACTGAAAGTAGTAATAATGGACTATGTAAGTTTGTTTAAGACAGAAAAAAATTTTTAAGTAATGTAACCCCTTAAGAGTTACGAACCCATGAAATAACCAAATAGGTTTTAATAAATTTATACTGTAAATTCATACTGTAAAATAATTACTGTAATAAATATTTTGACTGTACTATATAGAAACCTCAAATAAAACTGAAATAATATAAACAAAATACGCTCTGAGCAATAAGCTTAATATTCAACTTTATGTTTGCTTCTTTTATTTACCTGGGAGAGAGAATAGTACCAAGTCAGAGGAAGATCAAACACTCTTAGGGCGGCTGTCTTCAAGGAAAACTGTGATTCACTTACTGTTTCTTCTGACATGGCTCCTCTTCTAAGCTTCATTAAATGAAACATAAAAACGTATTAGCCACAAAGATTTCTGGTTACTTTACCAATGAAAGGTACAAACTGAAATTTTAATTCTATCAGCTTATTTTTGCAGTCAATTATTGATGACATTACACTTGAGGTAAAATTATATTTATTAATCACCAAACGCATAAAAGAAAAAATAAGCTATCCTTCCTGTAGGAGATAGCGTAAAAAATAATAAGAAGTTAAAAAATAAAAAAGCTAGATTTAAACTTTGAGTCCAGGTAGCAAATTTTCCTTAGCAAACTGCAAGTTCTAGACTCTCTCTTTTCTGGTTACACAAAAATTTAACATATTTTAGAGACTAACTGAAAATATACTGCTTCCCATTCATTTGGTTTCCTTCGTATAACTGCGGGGGTGAGAGTGGGTGGCAGGCAGGTTGCTGAATGGAATCCAGAACAGAATCCTGGGGTTCTGTGAATCTCCGAGTTCACTGACTGAACATCAGAACTCACGCATTTATTCTCCTATTGTCTCATGTTAAAGATCTTCAGAGAAATGCCACATGCATGCTATATGATTTTGGTATAGTTTTAGTGCATATTATTCCTCTTGAACAAAAAAAGAAAAGTCAGATGAGTACAGAGAAGCAGTTGTTGCACAAAGATAAGTCATTAATGCAGTGGTTCAGGGTCTGGGTTTCAGAGCCAGAAATAATTTTATTATCACTGTACCCAGTTGAACACACACTAAACAAATTTACACGGTATTGATATATAAACCAGTTTACAAGTTTATCTATTTATAATAAAGAAATACACTATCTAGTGACCAGAATACTTACATGTTCTATCAAAACATACCATCCCTGAAATAAAAGACTATAGGAAGCTGAACTAATAAGTCAAAAATGTTGCCTGATGAGTGCAAAAATCAAGAGTCCTGAGGAATATTCCATTCAGGCCAAGAAAACACCTACGCACTATCTCCAATGCACAAGAGAATGCGCTTCTCTAATAACCACAATGTTGATGTCTACCAAATTCATTATTTATTTTATTTGGGTAGTGTTGCATATTACATAACAGAATATAAAAATTACCAACAATCTCTCTATAAAAGTTTATTTGCGGGGGAGCACAGTGAGTGGCTCATGCCTGAGCTACTTTGGGAGTGATTTGGGAGGCCAAGGTGGGTGGATCGCTTGAGCTCATGAGCCCAAGAGTTCAAGACCAGCCTGGGAAACATGGTGAAACCCTGTCTACACCAAAAAAAAAAAAAAAAAATTACTTGCTATACTTTTTTTAGGCCCTTCATTTCTGCATATAACTCTATGTTCTCTTTTTCTATACTCCAATAGACTATCCCCTTCCGTTAATACCCACCTGTTTTCAGACAAGGGTCAAAACCACTGATTAAGTAGTGGCTTCCTTTAAAATCAAACACAGTGATACCTCTTAGGGTGGGTTACTACTACTGATGCGTCCCTTAATCCTTACTAGAGATACAGCAGTATAAATTTAATTCCCCCTACCAGTGTTCTAAGTACAACTTTTAGACTCAGTATAGTTTAATTGACATACATTTATTTCAGTCAACACCTTGTGATAGAGACATATGATTAAAAAGTATAGAGGAAACCACGAACAGCTAAGAAAGTGAAAAATGGTCCTCTGGAGAATAAAACAAGGGTATAGAGAAGCCGGGCAAAGAATGACTGCTTTTCCTTATAAGTCTGTCTGTAATACTTGATTTTTAAAAACCTGCCTACATGTATCACTTTTTTAATATTACTACAGTAAAAAGGAAGTGGGGGGAAGCTCATTTATTCTTCCCCTCCCTAAATATTAATACATTTTATTTTGAGAAACATTTTTACTAATTAGAGTCTGGATCATTAAGCAATCTATGCTACTGCATTAAAAAAAAATATATTGAGTAATTCACCCAAAGTAATTTTCCCTATAATAGAGCATTCCAAATTTTTAAGCAGAATAGAAAGAAAATAAAGCAAACACTTTAATTGGTTGCAGAGATATTCTTAAAAGATTATGACAAACCTAGGCCGGGCGTGGTGGCTCACGCTTGTAATCCCAGCATTTCCGGAGGCCGAGGCGCATCAGTTGAGGTCAAGGAGTTCAAGACCAGCCTGGCCAATATATCGAAACCCCGACTCAACCACAAATACAAAAAAATTAGCCAGGCATGGTGCCGCGCCTGTAATCCCAGCTAGTCGGTAGGCTGAGGTGGGAGAATTGCTAGAACCCTGAGGGCGGAGGTTGCAATGAGCAGAGATTGCACCATTGCACTCCAGCCTGGGTGACAGAGCAAGACAGCGTCTCAAAAAAAAAAAAAAAAAAAAAAAAAAAAAAAAAAAAAAAAAAAAAAAATTACAACAAACCTCTATTTTTGCATTCTAACTACCTCATTCTTTTTCACTTAAAATTACTGAGGAAGTTGATTCCAAACCTAATCATTATTCTGAATCGTGTTTATTCATGCGAAAACTAAAAAAAAAAAAAAAACAAAAAAAAAAGGAAATATCATTTCCAGTTGCTTCCAGAAGTATAATAAAATGAACATGAAGGTAGGTTTCATTTGATTATTCCAAAATTATAGAAGGAATCCTATAAAACTAAACCAAAAATATTGTCCTGTGTACTTGTTCCTCTACATTCCAACTACTGAGTAATTAAAAATAAGTGTCATAAACAATTTGTTTCTTACACATCTTAAAATTCTATTCTACAACTTTGACTTTATAATACAACAGGAAGGAAAGTCTGAAATACCAAAAAGAAAATTGACGTGAAGCACAAATCTATATAACCTAACTCTGAGAAGACACTTTGAACAGAGAAAAATGTTTAGCTGCAATAACAACAACAATAAAACAACAATAAAAAAAGTCTCAAAGTCCTGTGCAAAAACAAGCTGAGTCTTTCCTCCGGAAAACAGATATTTAACAACTTTACAGAAGGAACAGACACCACAATACTCCCATCTAAATTTTTCTCTGAAAGCACCTGTAAAGCAGCATAATCTTTCACAACCAAAAGCCACTCCCTGCTCAAAACCACCCGCATCCAAGCCGAACCTGAGACCTCATCAACTGCCCCATCGCCAACGCGCTCTCTCCCGACCCCACGGCAGCCCCTCGCGGAGCTCTCCTCTGCTGTCTTCCTTTTTCTTTACCAAGAGGACCAGAAAAGGGGATACCTCCAGCTCGGCCGTCCAGACCCTTCCTTGGGCTCAGACCGATGGCGAGCCATCCCAGTTCCGCGCTTCCTTTTGCAGGCCTCCCTCTAGGGTGGGGACCCTCCTGCTTTCTTATGCAAGTGCTAACCAAGCCCGACCCTGCTTAGCTTCTGAGATGAGACGAGATCGGGGGTGTTCAGGGTGGCAGGGCCGTAGACCCTCTGGTTTTCCGCCGCTCCACCTGGCACTCGGAGAGCTAACGCCGGCGATGGAGTCCGCGCCACCCGTGCCCCGAGGCCTCTGCCCCAACTGCGTGGCCGCCCAACTCTCCGCTTCCTCCCACCCGCCTGTCCACCCCACCCCGCCCCTGGCCCCGTACCTGGAGCTCCAGGCCAGGTACAACCGGCCTGCCCACGCCTGCTTCCCAGCTGCAGCCTGGGGATGAGCAACAGCCAGACGGAGGCAAGGCGGAGTCCTTCCGGGGTCAGGAGCGGGAAGGTGGAGAGAAAGTGGAGGGGGCCTTCTGGGCTTTCTGCGTGAGGGGCTACGTATGAAGCAGCTCCCGCCATTTTTGTTTAGGGTAGAGGCTCCTGCCTCGTCACAAGGATGTAAAACTGGATTTGAAGACTCGCATCCTTTTACAAACCGGTCAAAACTAGTATTGTAGTTTGTAACCTGTCGGGGATTTAGAACAGTTGTCAGCCTGGTGAAAACTATGGAGCCTTTCCCTTGGAAAAAAAAATTCGTATACACATGCTCATTACATTCAAGGAAAAAAAAAATTACACAATTTCAAAACCCTGAAAACAATCCATGGATCTAAGATTAAGAACTTCTACCACAGGCCCTCAGCCCTCAAATGAATGAGTGTTAAGAGGCATTCTAATCCTGTATAGAAGATGCATTTATTTTTGATTTCATGTCCTCTTTACCTTTTTTCTGTTTCCCACTGAATTAGGCAACCGAAGAATATTGAATGTAGCAATTTATTGGCAGAGTAGTCATCGCTCTCAGGTTCTGTCTAATACATAGTAAACTAATAGGGAGCCGGGTTAGGAAAAAGTAACAACAACAAAACCCAATGTACTGTTTCTACGTTCAGTCTTCAGTCAAAACATTCCATCAGAACTGCAGATTTAGGCGGGGCTCGGTGACTCAAGCCTGTAAACCCAGCACTTTGGGAGGCCGAGGCGGGTGGATCATGAGGTCAGGAGATCGAGACCATCCTGGCTAACATGGTGAAACCCCGTCTCTACTAAAATACAAAAACAAAATTAGCCAGGCGTGGTGGCGGGCGCCTGTAGTCCCAGCTACTCGGGAGGCTGAGGCGGGAGAATGGCGTGAACCCAGGAGGCGGACCTTGCGGTGAGCCGAGATCGCGCCACTGCACTCCAGCCCGGGGACAGAATGAGACTCTGTCTCAAAAAATAAAATTAAAGGCCGGGCACAGTGGCTCACGCCTGTAATCCCAGCACTTTGGGAGGCTGAGGCGGGCGGATCACGAGGTCAGAAGATCGAGACCAGCCTGGCCAACATGGGGAAACCCCATCTCTACTAAAAGTACAAAAATTAGCCAGGTGCCCACCTGTAATCCCAGCTACTCAGGAGGCTGAGGCAGGAAAATCGCTTGAACCCGGGAGGCAGAGGTTGCGTGAGCCCAGAGAGTGCTACTGCACTCCAGCCTGGGTGACTAGAGCAAGACTCTGTCTCAAAACAAAGCAAAAAAACAAAACAAAGAAACCCTGCAGATTTATGAATTCTAGTTACTGAGCTTGTTTGTGGTAAAAAGCCAAAATAATTCTGTTTTCAAAATTCCCATTTAATCAAATGGAAAATAGAATAGTAGTACCAATTTATTATATTATTAGATTAATAATAACTATCCACAGACTGGGTTTTATGTGAAAATATTTTGCACTTATAAGGTAAATGGAGCTCTTGAGATTTGAAAAACCTGAAATTTGTAAGGCTATTTTCATTTATTTTCCCAATTTCCTCCTCTTTCCCATTTTCCCACAACTTCCAAACATTCAGCCTAATGGGAAGAGCAGTACTGATGATGACTACCACTCAACACAATTTTCCTGAGACCACATTATCTCCTTAATTCCACGATAAACATTATGAGAGAAATATTATTACATGGTGGGTACAGATTTTATTCTTTAGCATGAGAATAATATATGTCACATTTAGGCCAAGTGAGGTGGCTCGCATCTGTAATCCCAACAATTTCGGGGGCCGATGAGGGAGGATCCCTTGAGGTAAGAAGTTCAAGATTAGCCTGGGCAATAGCAAGACCCCCATTTCTACAAAATAATAATAAAATAAAATATATAAAACAGAAAGAAATATCACATTTTTTTTTTTTTTTTTTTTTTTTGAGACGGAGTCTTGCTCTGCTGCCCAGGCTGGAGTACAGTGGCCGGCTCTCAGCTCACTGCAAGCTCCGCCTCCCGGGTTCACGCCATTCTCCTGTCTCAGCCTCCCGAGTAGCTGGGACTACAAGCGCCCGCCACCTTGCCCGGCTAGTTTTTTGTATTTTTTAGTAGAGACGGGGTTTCACCGTATTAGCCAGGATAGTCTCAATCTCCTAACCTCATGATCCGCCCGTCTCGGCCTCCCAAAGTGCTGGGATTACAGGCTTGAGCCACCGCGCCCGGCCAGCAGAAATATCACATTTAATTTATGTTTATAAACCAAAAGCAATTTGCTCTAAGCCTCCCTTCTTCTGGTTTGGCAGAGTACTGCACTCAATCTTAGCTATTATTGGATACATTAGTTAACATATTAGCTACAAGTAAAGGAAAACCAAACAAGTAGTGATTTAAACCAGAAGGACAGGGGACTCAATGTCTTCTGATATTGGGGACAAGGAAAAAAATTGGAGCCTAGATTAATTCTGAAGGCCCGTACCTCCCCCAGGTAACCAAGCCATCATGTAATGCTCAGTGAACCAGAGAATGGAGTTCATGGAGTACGACCAGTTGTTTCTTCTGTACGAGTACTGCAATACATGCTACAGCAACCATTAATTAATTTAGGGGATCCTATCTGCATAATATCAAAACAAAACTGTGAAGTTAAACTGCCTGAGTTTGAATCCTTTCTAGACCACTTACTAGAGGCATTGTTAAAGGAAAAGAAACACAAGCTATTTTTCTGTACTTTCAACACTTCTGACACCAAATGTGCGGAGGCTTTTCCCCACCAAACAAGTCTCCAATTACGTCTTATTATAAATTCCACTCTTGGCCGGGCGCGGTGGCTCAAGCCTGTAATCCCAGCACTTTGGGAGGCCGAGACGGGCGGATCACGAGGTCAGGAGATCGAGACCATCCTGGCTAACACGGTGAAACCCCGTCTCTACTAAAAAGACAAAAAAAAAACTAGCCGGGCGAGGTGGCGGCGCCTGTAGTCCCAGCTACTCAGGAGGCTGAGGCAGGAGAATGGCGTGAACCCGGGAGGCGGAGCTTGCAGTGAGCTGAGATCTGGCCACTGCACTCCAGTCTGGGTGACAGAGCGAGACTCCGTCTCAAAAAAATAAATAAATAAATAAATAAATAAATAAATTCCACTCTTTAATTTAGTATCTACCAACTGGGTGTTGTACAGTTAAATTCAATTCAATACTATGCACCAAACCCTTAAGGGCTCAGTCCTACAAGACTGCCCCCACTTCAGATGCCAATTGCAAATCCCAGTTTGTCACTTGTACTTCTGACCAACCAGCTATAAATCAGGGATTCCCACAACCTTCTCCTCCCATCCCAAACCAGTTTATTGATTTATAACAGGAGATATTACAAAGGATACAGATGAACAACCAGATGAAGAGGTACATAAAACAAGATCTGGAAGGATCCTGAGTGTAGGAACTTCTGTCCACATGGAATCCCGTTTTGGGATATGCATGTGTTCACCAACTCAGAAGCTCTTAGAACCCCGTACTTCAGGGATTTCTATGGAGGCTTCATAATGTTGTTACCAGAAAGGGGTCCCAATCCAGACCCCAAGAGAGGGTGCTTGGATTTCACGCAAGAAATAATTCAGAGCAAGTCCACAGTCCAAAGCAAAAGTAAATTTAAGACAGTAAAGCGGTGAATGTATACCTACTGTATAGACTGAGTAGGGCGTTCCCGAAAGGAAGAAGAGGAACGCATCCACTCTAGGTACAATATTCATTTATCAAGGATTAAAAACAGATCATGGGGAGATGTGCTCTGCTTACAAGGGTTTGTGATAAAGGATTACTTTTCTTAATTATTATATTTTGCAAAAATTAATATTATTATCTTTAAAGCAAAATTAGGAATGCTTTTGCTCTCAAGGTATCAGGGACATCAGGACACTCCCAAGTCCGGATCTGTTTAGTAAACATTATCAATCTGTTCCCTTAACTGTAAATGTTTAGAAGCTGGAAATGCCTAACTTTCTGGAAATGTAGCCCAGCAAGTCCCAACCTCATTTTCCTAGCCCTCACTCAAAATGGAGTCACTCTGGTTCGAACCCTCTGACAATGTAACCATAATTGATTATTAACTCAATCTTCAACTCCTCTCTCCTCCAAAGAGGATGGGCTGGGTATGGGGCCAAAATTTTTAAGCTTCTAATCATAGCTTGAATTTGCTGGTGACCAGCCTCTATCCTAAAGCTATCCAGGAGCCCAACAAGAATATCAGAAAAAAAGACACTCCTATCAACCAGGAAATTCCACGAGATTTAGGAGCTCTGTATCAGGAACTGGCGACAGAGACCAAATACATACTCTTTCTTTCTTTCTTTCTTTCTCCTTCCTTCCTTCCTTCCTTCCTTCCTTTCTTTCTCTCTTTCATTTGCTTGTTTTTTGTTTTGTTTTGTTTTGTTTTGATACAGGATCTCACTCTATTGCCCAGGCTGCACTGCGGTGGTGCGATCATAGCTCACTGTAGCCTAGAACACCTGGGCTCAAGTGATCTTCCCGCTTCAGTCTTCTGAGAAGCCGGGACTACAGGCACTTGCCACCATGCCCAGTTAATTTTTTAAATTTTAGTAGAAACAATGTCTCCCTATGTTGCCGGGGCCTGGTCTCAAACTTCTGGGCTCAAGGGATCCTCCCACCTCAGCCTCCCAAAATGGTGGGATTATAGGTGTGAGACACCGTGCCTGGCCCAAATATATATTTTTTATGTCACAGTGGTCTTAGGCAAGGTACTTACCCTTTTCATGTCTCAATTTCCTCCTGATGTGTTAGAAAGACAAATACAGGCCTGGCACTGTGGCTCACACCTGGAGGCTGAGATGGGCAGATCATTTGAGGTTAGGAGCTCAAGACCAGTCTGGTCAACATGGTGAAACCCCATCTCGACTAAAAATACAAAATTAGCCAAATACTGTGGTGCATGCCTGTAATCCCAGCTACTTGGGAGGCTAAGGTAGGAGAATTGCTTGAATCCAGGAGGCAGAAGTTGCAGTGAACCGAGATCACACCGCTGCACTCCAGCCTAGGTGACAGAGCAAGACTCTGTCTCAAAAAATAAAAAGAAAAAGAAAGACAAATATAGTAATGCTTATAAAGAACTAAGAATCTTATGGAAATTTTTTTTTTTTTTTTTTTTTTTTTTTTTTTTTTTGGAGACGGAGCCTTGTTCTGTCACCCAGGGTGGAGTGCAGTGGTGCAATCTTGGCTCACTGCAACCTCTGCCTCCCAGGTTCAGTTCAAGCAATTCTCCTGCCTCAGCCTCCCAAGTAGCTGGGACTACAGGCACACACCGCCATGCCCAGCTAATTTTTTGTATTTTAGTAGAGACGGGGTTTCACTGTGTTGCCCAGGCTGTTCTCAAACTCCTGAACTCAGGCAATCCGCCTGCCTTGGCCTCCCAAAGTGCTAGGATTAGAGGTGTGAGCCACCACACCCGGCTCTTAAGGAAATTTTTAACTTCAGTACTTGGACCTCCATAGGACCCAAAGAGGCAACTTTATTTCAATATAGTTGGTTTGCTTTGTAATCCTATGTATTTGTTTGTTTTATGCACATAGAAGCATTACTTTGAAAAGGGGGTCCCAGATTCTACCAGAAAGCCAAGAGGTCCATTAAAAAAAAAAAAAAGGTTAAGAACGTCGAACAAACTGCCAAGACCATGTCCACCCCACGAGCACAGAGCTCCACTGCCCGTCCACATCTGTGTGATGGTGCGCATGGGTCAAAAGGACTCCTAGGAGGGTGACGAGGTCCAGAGCAAGAGAGTTATCCTGACCCCGAAGTATCTCATCAAGCACAGCATCGTCACCAACTGATATGACATGGAGAAGATCTGGCACTACAACTTCTACAACGAGCTGTGTGTGGCTCCAAGGAGCACCTATAGTGCTGACCGAGGTCCCCCTGAACTCCAAGGCCAATCACGAGAAGATGACCCAGATCATGTTTGAGACCTTCAACACCCCAGCCATATACATGGCCATCCAGGCCGTGCCGTCCCTGTACGCCTCTGGCCACATCGTGATGGTCTCCAATGAGGGAGTCACCCACACTGTGCCCATCTACGAGGGGTAGGCCCTCCTCCAGGCCACACTGTTTCTGGACCTGGCCAACCGGGACCTGACTGATTACCTCATGAAAACCCTCATGGAGCACCACTACAGGTTCACCACCACTGCCGAGTGGGAAATCGTGCGTGGCATCAAAGAGAAGCTGTGCTATGTCACCCTGGACTTGGATCAGGAGATGGTCAGAGTGGCCTCCAGCTCCTTCCTGGAGAAGAGCTACAAGCTGCCCAACAGCCAAGTCATCACCATTGGCAAGGAGCGGTTCCACTGCCCTAAGGTGCTCTTCCAGTCTTCCTTCCTGGGCATGGAATCCTGTGGCATCCACAAAACTACCTTCAACTTCATCATGAAGTGTAACGTGGACATCGTCAAAGACCTCTACGCCAACACAGTGCTGTCTGGTGGCACCACCATGTACCCTGGCATCCCTGACAGAATGCAGAAGGAGATCACCACCCTGTTGCCCAGCACGATGGAGATCAAGATCATTGCTCCTCCCGAGTGCAAATTACTCCATGTGGACTAGTGGCTCCATCTTGGCCTCACTGCCCACCTTCCAGCAGATGTGGATCAGCAAGCAAGAATACAATTTGTCCAGCCCCTCCGGCCCCTCCATTGTCCACCACAAATGCTTCTAGGCGGAATTTTACTTAGTTGCGTTACACCCTTTCTTGACAAAACCTAACTTGCACAGAAAACAAGAAGAGATTGGCATGGCTTTGTTTGGGGGGGGCGGGGGGGGGCTTGATTCAGGATTTCAAAACTGGAACAGTGAAGGTGAGAGCAGTTGGTTGGAGCGAGCATCCCCCAAAGTTCTACAATGTGGCTGAGGACTTTGATTGTACATTGTTCTTTTTTTTAACAGTCATTCCAAATATCATGAGATGCATTGTTAATAGTCGTTCCAAATATCGTGAGATGCAAGGAAGTCCCTTGCCCTCCTAAAAGCCACCCCACTTCTCTCTAAGGAGAATGGCCCAGTCCTCTCCTGAGTCCACACAGGGGAAGTGATAGCATTGTTATTGTGTAAATTACGTAATGCAAAAGTTTTTTTTTTTTTTTTTTTTTTGGAGACGGAGCCTCGCTCTGTCGCAGACTGGAGCGCAGTGGCGCCATCACAGCTCACTGCAAGCTCCGCCTGCCAGGCTCAAGCTCCGCCTCCCGGGTTCACGCCATTCTCCTGCCTCAGCCTCCCAAGTGGCTGGGACTGCAGACGCCCGTGCAGACACCACGCCTGGCTAATTTTGTTTTTGTGTTTTTCGTAGAGACGGCGTTTCACCATGCAGTGTTAGCCAGGATGATCTCTATCTCCTGACCTCGTGATCTGCCCGCCTCTGACTCCCAAACTGCTTGGATCACAGGCATGAGCCACCACGCCCCGCCGCAAATGTTTTAATCTTTGCCTTAATACTTTTCTATTTTGTTTTATTTTGAATGATCAGTCTTCTTGGCCCCCCTTTTTTGTCCCCCAACTTGAGATGTTTGAAGGCTTTTGGTCTCCCTGGGAGTGGGTGGAGGCAGCCAGGGCTTACCTGTACACTGACTTGAGACCAGTTGAATAAAAGTGCACACCTTAAAAAAAAAAAAAAAAATAGAACAATCATGGCACACATTTCTAAGATACATGGCATATTAAATGAGACTCCTCAGTGGGTCTTTTAACAGAGGCTCCAAAGCTGAGAAAAATAAATGTGAAGTACCCTGAACATTCTAAAAAAGAGGATGCCAAACCATCCCCACAGGACATGCTGGAAGAATGTGAAGCCCATTTAGCAATCCTCAGTTCTCACACACCTCCCAGGAATGATATGTCAGGATTGATGAAAGAAGATTGGGAAAAAAAAAAAGAAAAAAAAAAGAAAGAAAGAAGATTGGAGAATAAACATGCCTAGAAGGGCCAGGTTTGGTGGCTCATGCCTGTAATCCCATCACTTTGGGAGGCTGAGGCAGGTGGATCACTTTGAGCCCAGGAGTTCAAGACCAGCTTGGGCAACATGATGAAAACAAGTCTCTATAAAAATGCAAAAACTGGCCGGGCGCGGTGGCTCAAGCCTGTAATCCCAGCACTTTGGGAGGCCGAGACGGGCGGATCACGAGGTCAGGAGATCGAGACCATCCTGGCTAACACGGTGAAACCCC
>NW_016806688.1:263348-280498 GCF_001698545.2 Rhinopithecus bieti
TTTTGAGATGGAGTCTCGCTCTGTCGCCCAGGCTGGGGTGCAGTGGCACGATCTTGGGCTCACTGCAAGCTCCTCCTCCCGGGTTCACGCCATTCTCCTGCCTCGGCCTCCCAGTTAGCTGGGACTAGAGGCGTCTGCCACCATACCTGGCTAATTTTTTGTATTTTTAGTAGAGACGGGGTTTCACCATGTTAGCCAGGATGGTCTCGATCTCCTGACCTCATGATCTGCCTGCCTTGGCCTCCCAAAGTGCTGGGATTACAGGCATGAGCCACTGCGCCTGGTCCTAATTTTTGTATTTTTAGTAGAGACAGGGTTTCACTGTGTTGGCTAGGCTGATCTCAAACTCCTGACCTCAAGTGATCCGCCCACCTCGGTCTCCCAAAGTGTTGGGATTACAGGCATGAGCCACCGTGCCCAGCACCAAAGTCAGATTTAATTGCACTGGTTGGGTATATCTGATATTTTATTTAGAATAGTCAGGGTCACTGCTCATTCCAGCTGAAACAATATGTGACCAATGTACTTCATGAATGATTGACTAGTGGAAACTACATTTATCAAGTGACGATATTAAGCCTGAAGAAAGTCGTCTAGCACATTGAGGATGTAAAAGCAATTATATCACCTAAGTAGATGAACACTTTTAGGCAATTTGTAGCTCCAATTAATTTTTCTATTAACTGCAAAAATTTGGCAGGCCCCAGAAATACCTCAGGGCCTCCTTTCAAATGTATGCAATGCTATAGGTCACATATTGGTCATTATAGCTTTAGTCTCATTACCCACTGCAAGTTATTTTACAGGACCCTTCTATGACTGAGCTAACCAAGGTATTTAGAACTCAAAGTATGGTTTTAAATGCTAATTTAGAACATGTATTCAGAGTATAGTGGTCTGTACATATCCAAATACTACAGATTCAGTTCCTCAAAAATGTTTAATATAGAGTTATCATATGGTCCAGCAATTCTACTCCTAGGTAATACCCAAGAGAAATGAAACATACATTCATACCAAAACTTGTACATGAATATGCATAGCAACATTATTCTTTTTTTTTTTTTTTTTTTTTGAGACATAGTCTTACTCTGTCACCCAGGCTGGAGTGCAGTGGCACGATCTCGGCTCACTGCAATCTCTGTTTCCCAGGCCCAAGTGATTCTCCCATCTCAGCCTCACGAGTAGCTGGGATTACAGGCACCCCTCATCATGCCAGCTAATTTTTGTATTTTTAGTAGAGAGTGGGTTTCACCATGCTGGCCAGGCTGGTCTTGAACTCCTGGACTCAAGTGATCTTCCAGCCTAGGCTTCCCAAAGTGCTGGGATTACAGGCATGAGACACTGTGCCTGACCTAGCATCATTATTCTTTTTTTGTTTTTTTTGAGATGGAGTCTTACTCTGTTGCCCAGGCTGGAGCAGTGGTGCAATCCCGGGTCACCACAAGCTCTGCCTCCCGGGTTCACACCATTCTCCTGCTTCAGCCTCCCGAGTAGCTGGGACGCCAGGTGTTACCACCATGCCTGGCTAATTTTGTTTTTGTATTTTTAGTAGAGATGAGGTTTCACCGTGTTAGCCAGGAGGGTCTCGATCTTCTGACCTTGTGACTCCTGACCTCGTGACTCAATCTCCTGACCTCGTGACCTCCTTGGCCTCCCAAAGTGTTGGGATTACAGGCGTGAGCCACTGCGCCTGACCGCAGCAATATTCTTAATGGTAAAAAAGTAGAAACAACTCAAATGTCCATCAACTGATGAACGAATAAATAAAATGTGATATATTCATTTAACACATAATCATTCATATAATCATTTGGTCATAAAAAGGAATCATGAACTGATAAATGTTATAACATGGACAAATCTTAAAAACATTACGTTAAGTAAAGAAGCCTGTCAGGTGGGGCACGGTGGCTCATGCCTGTAATCCCAGCACTTTGGGAGGTGGAGGTGGGCAGATCATTTGAGGTTAGGAGTTCGAGACCAGCCTGGTCAACATGGTGAAACCCCATCTCTACTAAAAATACAAAAATTAGCCGGGCGTGGTGGCATGCACCTGTAGTCTCAGTTATTTGGGAGGCTGAGGCAGGAGAATGGCTTGAACTCAGGAGATGGAGGTTGCAGTAAGTCAAGATTGTACCACTGCACTCCAGCCTGGACGACAGAGGGAGACTCTGTCTCAAAAACAAACAAACAAAAAGAAGCCTGTCACAAAGACTGTACATTATATATGGTTCTAATTATATGCAATGTCCAGAATAGGCAAATCTATACAAAGAGGAAGCAGCATAGTGATTGCCTAGAGCTGGGAGAGTTGAGGGGAAATTAAAGTGACTGCTGAAGGGTACAGGGTTTCTTTTGGGAATGGTGAAAATGTTCTAAATTTATTTATTTATTTTTTATTTTATTGTTTATTTTATTTATTTACTTATTTATTTTTGAGATGGAGTTTCCTTCTGTCACCCAGGCTGTAGTGCAGTGACGTGATCTCAGCTCTCTGCAACCTCCGCCTCCTGGGCTCAAGCAATCCTCCCACCTGAGCCTCTTGAGTAGCTTGTACTACAGGTACATACCACCATGCCCAGCTAATTTTTGTATTTTTTAGTACAGACGGGGTTTCTGCATGTTGGCCAGGCTGGTCTTGAACTCCTGACCTCAAGTTATCCTCCTGGTTTGACCCTTCTTCAAAAAGAGAGAGAGAGAGACACTTGTGTTCTTTTGGAAGGTATTTACATCAACATGTAAAATAACTAATAGACATCACAGAGATTTTTCAAGTTAAGAGCTTAGGTAAATAAGTTTATTCTAAAGTTACTTTAACATAAAGAACAATAAAATTTAAATTAAACTACAGGGAAACAAGAGTTCATATTTTGCATTTCTAAAAAATCTTACGATTTCAAAACTCTAGAAAACCGTGTGTCATTTCTAAATTTATATTTTAAAAGAGCTGCATCTGCTATGTATATATTTAAATGATGAAAATTTTGAGAATTACAAGAAAATTACTGCTTCTCTAAGTTAAAAAATATATCTTGTAATTCATATTTTCCCATTCATTCATCTTTTTCAGTAATAGGTTTATTGATTTGTTCATTTCTTACATTGTGCCTTGTAGCGTGCTGAAGGCTGGAAATACTAGAATGAGTAAGAAAAATTCCTGCCCACAGCTTGGTTCAGGAAATGGAAAAGTGAACAAATCATTGCTATGTGTAATAATGACATTACAGTGTATGTTGTATAATCAAGCAGCAGTAATAATATCACTAAGGAACATGGTACAGAACACAAGGAAAGATCCACACAGCACAGCAAAGTCAGAAGAGGCTTCCCCTAGGACACGGATGTCCAACCTTTTGACTTCCCTGGGCCACATTGGAAGAAGAATGGCCTTGGGCCATACATAAAATATACTAATACTAACAATAGCTGATAAACTATAAAAAAAAAAAATGTTCCGTGAAGGTCAGGTGCAGTGACTCATGCCTGTAATACCAGCACTTTAGGAGGCTGAGGCAGGTGGATCACCTGAGGTCAGGAGTTTGAGACCAGCCTGGCCAATATGGTGAAACCCTGTCTTTACTAAAAATACAAAACTGGGTGTGGTAGTGGGCACCTGTAATCACAGTTAATCGGGAGGCTGAGGCAGGAGCATTGCTTGAACCCGGGAGGCAGAGGTTGCAGTAAGCCGAGATCTTGCCATTGTACTCCCACCTGGGCAACAAGAGTGAAACTCTGTCTCAAAAAAAAAAAAAAAAAAAAGTTCCATCCATAATTTTCATGATATCCACTACCATGGATCAGCAAAAAAGTTTTTGCATTCAAAGGGTTGGACATGGCTGCCCTAGAAGGTGTCCCTTTAAAGGATAAATGGAGTTCACTTTTGAGAGAAAAGGCGTTCCCTGTATAAGTAAAGTTGCACTAAGTAGGAGAGGCACAAGCAAATGTTTTGCCTTTCAGAAAAACGAAATGCAGGTTACAGTAGCTTGAGGACAGGGCGTTTGATTGGGCATAGCAAAAGACTAGGTAGGTGAAGTAAATTTGGGTCAAACTAAGGCCATGAGGGACTAGGAAGCAAGCAAGGTGCCCAGGTCATACAGTTAGAAGTATTTGCTGGTTCCTGCAAATATAAGGGTCTTAGATATTGCATTCTAGGCAATTTATTTGCCTCATCCTAGGACCTTGGTGAGAAAAAAACTCTTTGGGGGCAGGGAAGAGTCACTGAAGACTTACATGACTAGATATAAGTTTTAGAAAGTTATGTTTAGAAGTATGGCATTGGACTAAAGGAGACTGAGAATGGAGTTGGAAAGATATGTGAGGAGGCTACTGAAATAACCCAGGTAAGAATTTAGAGGATCTGTACAGAGGAGCCCTCCTAGGCTCCATTTCCCATGCAGTCACTTAAAAGTCTGTTATTTTAGACTCCTAAGTAACTCTCATGGCCCTTACCTTCCCTTGTCTGGATTCTGCAATAAGTAGCCTGCCTCTACTCTATGTCAGTCATCGCCATCCAAGTAATCCAATACATAAATCTCATTGTGTTGCTTCCTTTCCCAAAGTTATTCATGTCCTTAGAAGAAAAACAACTTAGCAGACAAGGCCACTTATGATCTGCCTCTCTCGTCTAATCTTTTCCCCTAACCCCTGCCCTCAAGCTTTACTTTAGCAATACTGACCCCTTATAAGTTTCCAACTGCAGTATATTCTTTCTTGCTGATGTGCCTTTGCCTGTGCTCCTCCCTCTGCCAAAAATATCCCTCTTCCTCTGGAAGTGTACACTTGAAAACCATTGAGATGTACACTTTAAGTGGATGAATTGTATGGTATGTGAATTATATATCAATAAAGCTGTTATCAAAAAAATTATTACCATTTTTAAGATCAAGAAATTGAGGCTTGAAAAGATTGTGAAAATGGTAAAAGCTGGAGATCTGAAGCTGGAAAATGACCTAGAACATACTTGCACTGTATTGCGTCAGTAGTTATGACAGTGCTGTGCTACTCCAAAAAAAAGGCCTGTGTTCAGTGAGGCACAGTGGCTCACATGTATAATCCTAGCACTTCCGGAGCCCAAAGTGGGCCAAGTAAGAAATTTTATTTGGCCTGTAAGCCAGTATTGGCTATCTATGATATTGTGCCTTCCATTCATCTACTTGATTGTCATGGAAGCTGCCCTGTTCTTCCATGATCCTGACTCTCTGGCTGAATGCTCTTGGACAGGCACTGGACCCAGGTGAAGATAGTAAATCCATTATTTGGGATTTTTTTTAAACCAGGAACTCTGCTTTTGGAGAAAACTGTAAGATGGCAAATTAGAAAGTGAGTGATGGGCCAGGTACTGTGCCTCACACCTGTAATCCCAGCACTTTGGGAGGCCACGGCAGGCAGATCACTTGAGCCCAGGAGTATGAAACCAGCCTGCGCAATATGGCGAAAACCCATCTCTATAAAAAATACAAAAATTAGCCAGGCGTGGTGGAGTGCCCTTGTAGTCCAATCTTCTTGGGGGGCTGAGATGAGAAGATTGCTTGAACCCAGGAGGTCAAGGCTACAGTAAGCCATGATTGTGCCACTGCCTCCAGTTTGGGTATCAGAGCGATACCCTACCTCAGAAAGAAAGAAAAAAAAAAGTGAATGATGAAGAGATCATTAGAAAGCCCTTACATTATTTGAGTCCCTGGGTCTAGCTATCATTCCTTGGATTCTATAAGCCAGTGAGTCTCCTTTTTGCCAAAGATAGAGCATCCAAATTCTGTATCCCAGTTCACTTATGGGTGTCAGGTGGCTTACAGGTATGCCAAGGCAGGGATCCCTGCTGGAAACCTCTAA
This sequence comes from Rhinopithecus bieti, assembly GCF_001698545.2. Lineage (NCBI taxonomy): Eukaryota > Metazoa > Chordata > Mammalia > Primates > Cercopithecidae > Rhinopithecus > Rhinopithecus bieti. The sequence continues at coordinate 269,181 of NW_016806688.1, forward strand.
CAGCAAGCATCCTTGTCTATTGATCCCAGTGTATTATAATTTTCTAAATGACCTGATCTGATAATCTAAGAAAACTCTGAGGAGCACTAGCTTAAACTAGAGCACCAATGCTAAACTGGGGGTGATTTTGCCCCTTGGGCGACTTTCGGCAATGTTTGGAGACATTTTTGTTTGTTATCGCTGGAGGAGGTGCTACAGGGATCTAGTAGGTAAAGACTAAAGACGCTGCTAAACATCCTCCAGTGCACAGGAATCACCCTCCACAACAAAGAATTATTTAATCCAAAATGTCAATGGAGTGTCATTTTTCAGAAACTTTGAGCTAGGGTAACCTGAATCATTACTGTAAGAGTGAACAGATGATAACAGATTCTTGGCAGAGACTTCAAACGTCAGTGCCAAATTACACATCTAAGTTAAGATACCTGCATGATGGATGGGGAAATAGGTGCTTCCCTCTCATCTCAAGACAAGTCTGAGGGGCTTCAAGAGGACCATTTGGAAAAGATGATATGTACCCCTGAATCTTACAGGGATGATATCTGGTAACTGATGTACATTTGAAAAGTTCTAAATCAAGAGGCTGAGGCTGCCTCTGAGCAGAAGATGCATATAGGGCCTGGGTGTGAAGGCTCATGCCTGTAATCCCAGTACTTTGGGAGGCTGAGGCAGGCAGTTCACTTGAGGTCAGGAGTTCAAGACCAGCCTGGCCAAAAATGACGAGACCCTGTCTCTGCTAAAAAAAAAAATACAAAAATTTGCCCAGCATGGTAATGCCTGCCTGTAGTCCCAGCTACTCGGGAGGCTGAGGCAGGAGAATCACTTGAACCTGGGAGGCAGAGGTTGCAGTGAGCCAGGACTGTGCCACTGCACTGCAGCGAGACTTTCTCAAAAAAAAAAAAAAAAAAAAAAAAAAAAAAAAAAAAAAATGCATATAGGGCTGATTGGGAAAAGTTCACACTTCTGTGCAAGATACTTGTATACTTTTTGTGGACTAAGTGAGAATCACATGTAGGAGATTTGGACTGAGTCACCTTGAAAGTGGCTGTCCAACAGGACTGTCAGTTTGGATGAGAGGATCCCTGGAAATCAGGGGACTAAGGACTAGGTCATAGCTGGCCATCCAGAAGAAACATTGTTGAGCCAAGAGGCTGTAGGTGAGGGTTCCAGTGATGGACTCCATGACAGAAGGGGTCAACTTCAGACCTCAGCCATACCCCAAAGCCACTGACTGCTAAAACTGTGTCAGTCCAGAAAGATCCTTTCTGTTCTTGTCTTCCACAACTGTGGAGGGGCACAAAACAAAAACTACTAAGCCAGGGAGAAGAGAGAACAAGGTAGAGGAAGTGGTAGATAATTTTTGATATTGCACTGGGCAGGATTTTTTTCTAATACTAGGGGTAAAAGGCCGTATTTTTTTATTACTATAAAATCACTGGAGGACTTTTTTTTTTTTTCCTGACAGAGAGGGTCTTGCTCTGTCACCAAGTTGGAGTACAGTGGCATGATTATAGCTCACTCACTGCAGCCTCAAACTCCTGGGCTCAAGAGATCCTCCCACCTCAGCCTCCGGAGTAGCTGTACTACAGACATGTACCGTCACATCCTGGTATTATTTTTTAAAATTTTTTGTAGAGACAGGATTTCACTTTGTTGACCAGGCTGCTCTCAAACTCCTGATCTCAATTGATCCTCCCACCTTGGCTTTGAAAAGTGCTGGATTATAGGCATGAGCCAACACACCTGGCCTGGTGGACTTTTTAATTACGTGACAGTGAGTGGAAAAGCAAAAATGCATTGCCTAAGATTTCTTTTAAAATATAATTTTCTCTTTTTCTTTTCTTTCTTTTTTGTTTTTGTTTTTTGAGAGACAGGGTCTTGCTCTATTGTCCAGGCTGGAGTGAGGTGGCACAATCATGACTCATGGTAGTCTTAATTTCCTGGGCTCAAGTGATTCTCCCACCTCACCCTCCATAGTAGCTGGGACTATAGGCATGATCCACCATGCCCGGCTAATTGTTGCATTTTTTTGTAGAGACGGGGTTTCGCCATGTTGCCCAGGCTGGTCTTGAACTCTGGGCTCAAGCAGCCGCAGCCTCCCCAAGTGTTGGGATTACAGGCATGAGCTACTGCGCCCAGCCCAAAAGCATATTTTATTTTATTTTGAGATGGAGTTTTGCTCTTGTTGCCCAGGCTGGAGTGCAGTGGTACCATCTCAGCTCACTGCAACCTCCGCCTCCCAGGTTCAAGCGATTTTCCTGCCTCAGCCTGCCGAGTAGCTGGGATTATAGGTGCCCTCCACCACACTCAGCTAATTTTTGTATTTTTGGTAGAGACGGAGTTTCACCATGTTGGCCAAGCTGGTCTCGAACTCCGGACCTCAGGTGATCTGCCCACCTCGGCCTTCCAAAGTGCTGGGATTACAGTTGTGAGCCACTGTGCTTGGCCCAAAAACATATTTTAAAGCCCCAGCTTAAATTAGGGTTTCTCAATAGTGGCACAAATGATGTCTGGGACTCTCTTGTAACATCAAGGCAAAGGAATGTGACTAATTCTTTCTCCCACCAATCTTCCTCAGAAGTATTGCCAACTATCCACTCAGGGGACAAAACCACCCCCAGTTGAGTGCCAACCTGTTTTTGAGTCCTTCAATGCCAGGCTCTGGGAATATTATGAATAAGATAAATAGTCACTGCTCCCATTGAGGAGTTCAGGAGAGACAGGCAACAAATTAAGTACACCAAAAAATTTAAGATAATTACAAATTATAATACATTCTCTAAAGGAAACAAGCAGGATGCTGAAATGGGAAATAATGGGGTGAAGAGTGCTGTGTTAAACAGAGAATATCTAGGTAGGGGTTAGCCAGGTGAATGAGGGATAGAGGTTGGGAGTATCTGTAAAATTGTCTCTACGGAAACAGCATTTACAAAGTTTTATTTAGTATCAGGTACATAAGCACCAAAATGTGTATTTTCTACATTGCTATTTTTTATTTGCCATTACTCAGTTACAAAAATGAGAAGGTACTTGTTTTTGATATGACCATTCAATTGTCTCCCTCCCTCCCTGTTTCTATCTCTCCTTTTCTTTTCTTCTTTTTCTTCCTAGTTTTCATTTCTTCTTTTTTCTCCCTTTCATTAGAAGAGACTTCAGTACCTGGTCTGATGCACAACTCTAAGTTGTACTATTTACATTATATTCTCCATGAATGGCACCTCTAGAATTCTGTTTCAGAATCAGTGTGACTCAGCTGGGTGTCCACATACCCTCTAGAATTCTACTCCAGAATCAGTGACTCAGCAGGGTGTCCACACTTTGGAATGTATAATCTATTCTCTCAAGGGGATGTTGATGGATTTATTTCCTAATGATAGTGTTCTTCCTTATAAGCCATTATAAGCCATCAGGAAATATTGTTTGAAGAAAAGTAAAAGCTGAGCAATCTGGACTGTGGGATAAAAGGATAAATATAAATACCCAAGGGCGAGAGGCAGGAATTCACTGAAGTTAAAAGTGGGAGAGGTATTGCATTGTATTCTATCAGAGTGCATTTGTTTCATGAGAAGTTGTCCACTGCAAGGACTTCACTTGGTGTCCACCTGAGAAGTACTTGCCTACTATTATCTAGGCACTAGTCTTGAATTCCCGATCTCAGGTGATCTGCCTGGCTGGGCCTCCCAAAGTGCTGGGATTATAGGCATGAACCATGGCGCCTGCCCGTGAAACTTCTATTCTGTGAAATTTCTATTCTCCTCAGTGAACCCAGCATAGGCGATCATTTGTGGTGCAAATTGAGGCCTGAGTGTCAATGCCTATATAGAATTTTGTATCATGGCTAATTTATTTCATTTTTACCATAAAATAAGTAGAAGCTTTTATATTTTCTACCTATTCCAATGGAGATTGAGCATCTTGCATGATGCTCCCATTTTGGAGACCAGAAAGTCAGATGTCATGAGACAGATTGAAACTGGCAATTTTAACAATTTTTTAAATTAATTTAACCTTTTTTATTCATAGATTTGAACTTCAATCGAGTGCATTTTAACAGTGACATAATTAGAAGGCAAGACTCCTTCAATACTCCAGGCACTAAGCAGATACTAAGGTTTCAATAAATATTTGCTTTGATCATCTTGATTTTGACCTAAGAGGAAAATGGTGAGATAAATTTCTTTGCATAGATGGAAAAGGGAAACATAATTGCTTTCAGAGAATCTAGGTCTTAAGAAGTTGGGGGAAGACAGATGAGAGGAGGAAATACAATGCTGAATTGGGATAAGTTAAGTCTAATATTTCTTTGCACAAAGTTGGAAACCTGAGGCCCTTCAGTGGCCAGCCTTAATGCAGTTTTTGTAATGCATCGAGACAAGACCTTATAACGGTCTTAGTGTGTGACTGTGAAAGAGGAGGAGAAAACATGTAAAAAACGAAAACAAAGCTCACAGCCTCAAACTGCTGCACATACACTGTACAGTGAGTTTGCAGTCACAACAGGGAGCCGGCCTGGGTGTCCGTACCTGGGCCTGGCCCCCCGTGGCCCCGCCCCTGGGGCGGGCTCCCTTTGAGGCTCCGCCTCCACCTTCCCTGACGCCCGAGACGCCTGCGGCGACCCCGGAGACACCGGAAGGAGCCGTGGCTACTGCGGGAAGTCGCCGGTTCGGGAGGCGGACACCCCGAGGGCTGCGGTGCGGGGCTGTTTTCCGGCTCTCCTGACGCGACACTGCCCCTCTCCGAGGGCTGAGAAGGAAAAGAGGAGCTTGCGGAGGTGCGGCTGCAGGCCGCTGTTGGTCGCGCTGGCGGGTCCCGCAGGCCAGGCCGTGGAGGTGAGCTCGGCGCTGCTGGGAGGGGCGCGGGGCCGAAGGGCGTTTCGCTCGCCTCCGGGGGCCGGTCTCAGTTCTCGCTTCCGCGCGCCAGGGCTGCGGCCGCTGCAGCAGTCTCTTTTTCTTGGTCCTGGATGGTAGTTGGTGCGCGGGCGGGAAGAAGGCCTCGGCCCCTCGGTGCTCTGCGTTGCGAGATAATCTAGTGGTCGCCCTGTCAGGGGTCGGTGGAGGCTGGGAACCGGTCGTTGATTTGAGGAAGGGTCCTCAGGGGTTCCTCTCTGGAAGCGGGAGGGGCAGGTGAGCCCGAGAGAGGGGGGCTCTGCTCCCTTCCTCGGTCTCCCCACTCAGGCTTGCCAGTCCCTCTCGGTGGGCGACTGAGCCCTGCAGCGCGCTGGTCCCTGGGTTCTGGTTTCGCTTTGCGGCGCTGTTGAGGGGGCCGGCCCCGTTTTTTGTTGTTGTGAACGGAAAAACCGAGGTGTCATCGTCCCTGGAATTTTTCTTCGACCAATGTTTGATCCTGATTGAGAGGTTACCCCTTACTTCTGTCCATCTGCAGCCTTTGTTTGGTTGAAAGATCCATAGTGTGTGGTTTCCCAGACCTTTACTTATATTTCTCATATACAAAACGCTCTTCATTTGAATATTTACAGGGTTTTACGTTGAGCTGTTGGACGATGAGATTTTCCTGGGTGTTTTGCACTCAAGTACGGTTGGAGTTTACATTCTCATAGAATCAATATTAGGCCTGGAAAATTGAGCCAGAGGGTGAAATACTGGCAGGAGCATAGACTTAAATTGAGGGTGAATTTTACCGTAACGATCTCTAGGCCTTTTGCTTAATAAATATGTGGATTTCGAGAATCTTTAAGTTTAATCAAATTATTTTCCTTTAAGAAAACGTTACAAAAGTACGAGGCCGTCCTAGTTCCCTTTCTCTTACTGTCTCATCTGGAAAGGTCTGACCAAGTCACATTATCGTCATAGGCTAATTTGAACATAATACAAATATTGTTGGTGAATTCATGCTATTATAAATAAGGGAGAAAATAGGAATCTTAATGAAAGAATGCTAGTTTTAAGAAAAATGATAGAAATAGTTACACAATGCTAGGAGCTTTGTATTATTTCATTACTTTGGCAGGATTGAAAGAAAGGTCAGGGCTGGACTCACGCCAGTAATCCCAGCACTCTGGGAGGCCGAGGCGGGCGGGTCACGAGGTCGGGAGATCGATACCATCCTGGCTAACACGGTGAAACCCGTCTGTACTAAAAAATACAAAAAATTAGCCTGGCGAGGTGGCGGGCGCCTGTAGTCCCAGCTACTTGGGAGGCTGAGGCAGGAGAATGGCATGAACCCAGGAGGCAGAGCTTGCAGTGAATGGAGATCATGCCTCTGCACTCCAGCCTGGGCGACAGAGCGAGACTGTGTCTCAAAAAAAAAAAAAAAAAAAGTACAGTACGAAAAATATGATTGGAATAAAATATTTGACCTAATATGTGCAAGAGGGATAGTCTACTTAAGATTGCTTCCTATTTATGATCTGGTTTATGGCCAGCTTTCACTTTTTTTCTGTCTTTTCTGAACTTTTTGTAACTTAACAATAAGCAAATCTTTTTATACAACTGCAGTTTAATGACGTTAGATTGTAGTAAATAGGTGATTTTAAATATTTGAAATTCAGAATTAAGGCGATGATGATTCTTACATTTATGTAGTACTATTAGAATTTTCAGTGACCTTTCACTTACACAGTCTTACTTGATCCTCATGCCAGTCCTCTGAGTCCGGAATGCCAAGAAATAAAGTCTTTCCCCATGACAGAAACATTTCAAGATTGTGTAAGGATCAGAATTTCGTAAAGCCTGAAATAATGTTGCCAAAGCAGCTTTTGATACAGATTGGGAATTCAGATAGATTAAGATGGGAGCACAGTGAACTATAACATGTGACAGACTGAGGACTCTTCACAAGAAAATGAAGTACATAAAATGCTGAAAGACTTTTGGTGAGAAATGTGAAATGTAACCATTTCTAAAAAGGAAGGGAATAAGTAACAGCTCTATTTAGTGTAGTTTTTAAACTTTAAAAGTGTACATGTGTCTGCGGGAGCATTTTGATAAGTGGGAAAACTCTAAAGACTGTGAGATGAGTACAGTTGCTTTTAACTATAAAAATGCACATGAATTTTGTGCTATATTGTATACTGAGAACTAGTCTTTAAGAAGCAATAGGTGTATCAAAATAAATGGTGCTCTCAAATGTTCAGAAGGCTAAGTTAGGTCAATATTTTGAGTCTACCAGGGCAAGGCCCTTTGGGAAACAAAAAGAAAGGAACGTGGTTTCTGCCTTCAAAGAGCTTGTTGTCAAGTGAGGCAGTTTTTTACACAACAATAGCAAATGCCTTATGAGTTTTTTTAAAAGTTCTTTAGGAATTTAGGTGAGGTAGACATTACTTGTGATTGGAGCTTGGTGAAGATAGTAGTTGAGATGAGTGAGCTTTGAAAGGTAAATATTGGAGGATATTTATAATGTGAACAGATTGATGAGCTCCTTGAAGGGTACAACTTATATTTGAGAAAACATCGGTAGAACAGTTTGGCTGATATTCATAGTTTATGTAAGTTAATAATAAGAGATAAAGAAGACAGATTATGAAAGACTTCACTGAAGGTGTTTGATCAGAAGAGGTGTGTGATCCACATGAAAGGAGAATGAACTGTAATTGTTAGAAGATTGAAACTGGAAGAGTGCTGGGGTGGCTTTATGTTAAGCTAGATTGTGACCATTATTTTTGTAGCCCTTATGGTTTCTCTGAAGTGCATCTTGAACTCGGACCTGAGATGACATGGGTGCAGGTGAGATGCTATAAAGCACAAGTAAGGAAGCAGGTAGAATCAGAGAAGGAGGAAAAAAGGTCAATAATGGAAGGCCAACTGGAGGCTGCTTAAGCCTTTGGAGATTTTTGTGTAACTGCCTCAGAGTTTTGTATAACTGCCCCAAATGAAGGGGAGCTGGGTGGTTTTCCACCTACAGTCAATCCTCACTGATTAAGATTGCCTTTACCTAAAAGGCTCCCAGAACTTCCCAGGTACACTGGCTAGGTAGGGCTCGACAAGCTCTGGTTAGCTGAGGAGAGAAGTGGTTGAGATGGGAAGCTGTCAGTGTGTTTGGAAACTGTCCATACCAGCTACAAGTAAACATTGAAGTGAGCTGAAAGGAGATGGTCCAGGTATCAACTCTATGTCTTAACAGGTATTCTCATTGAATAATCCAGATGTGAAATAAAAGCCTCAATTTAGATGGAGACCTAGAAGAAATGTGGGTTGGAATGTGGTGAAAAAAGCAGAATTTAGAAACTGATAGAAAGTAAGGAGGGGAGCCAGGTGCTGTGGCTTGATCATGTAGTCTCAGTCACTTGGGAGGCTGAAACAGGAGATTCGCTTGAGCCCGGAAGTTCAGATCCAACCTGGGCAACATAGAGAGGCTACCATCTCGAAAAAAGTAAATGAAAAAAGCAAGGAGGGATCTAAGATGGTACTGAGGTTTAAAAGTTAGATAACTTGTGAAGAAGAAGGGTTGACAGAAGGACACTGACTTTCAAATTAGTTTTTTAAGGAAAGTAAAAGAATTGGACAGTATTTAGGAGAGGGATGATAAAAGTGTTGATGACCAGTCATTCAAAAGGAAAGCAGGGTAGAGACTTGAACAATGCTGCCATCCCCACAAACTTAAAATGTCTGGCCCATGCTTGATTATAAGCATTTGTTAAATTAATTTCTGTTTCCCAGGACTTAGTGCAGTCCTGAAATATAGTAATGTGGTGAAACTGTAGGGCTGAATGTGACCTAAAATAAGACCACTTCCCACAGGTTTTAACTGTTTATAAAATCCTAGAAGAGGAATTTCTTTTATATTTTATTTTTTTGAGAAAGGGTCTCACTCTGTTGCCCAGGCTAGAGTGCAGTGGTGCGATCTTGGCTCACTGCAACCTCCACCTCCTGAGTTCAAGCAGTTCTCCCCACTCAGCCTCCGGAGTAGCTGAGATTACAGGCACACGCCACCATGCCCAGCTAATTTTTGTATTTTTTGGTAGAGATGGGGGTTTTACCATGTTGGCCAGGCTGGTCTCAAACTCCTTACCTCAAGTGACCCACCCACCTTGGACTCCCAAAGTGCTGGGATTACAGGTGTGAGCTACCATGTCTGGCTGGAATTTCTTATATTTTTTTATGGAAGCGTTACTGTGTTTAAATGAATCAGTTTTGATTAGTTTTAAAATCAATATTATAGTCTGGTAAACAATAAAAATTTGATAATTTCTTTTATGGTGGTTCTCATTTGACTATGGTGGTAGCATTTGTTTTCTCATAGTCCTTATTTCTTTTCTGTTTTTGCTAACAAGCTGAAATGAAGATTTAGGTTTTTCCATGTTTCTATCTGGTTTACATGAATTTTTGTTTTTTTTTTCTTTTTGAGACAGAGTCTTGCTCTGTCACCCAGGCTGGAGTGCAGTGGCGTGATCTCGGCTCACTGCAATCTCCACCTCCCAGGTTTAAGCAATTCTCCTGCCTCAGCCTCCCGAGTACCTGGGACTACAGGCGCCTGCCACCACGCCTGGCTAATTTTTTGTATTTTTAGTGGAGATGGGGTTTCACCATGTTAGCCACGATGGTCTCGATCTCCTGACCTCGTGATCCGCCTGCCTCGGCCTCCCAAAATGCTGGGATTACAGGCGTAAGCCCCCGCGCCCGGCTACATGAATGTTTTTAATGACTATTCCATAATGCCAGTATATTGTTATTTAACTCTTCATCTTGCTCAAAAGTGAGACTTAGAGTGAAAATTATCATCAGCTTGAGACCCTATTAGAACTCTGTCATATTCATTAATTCATTTCTGTTTCCTCTCTCTTGTTCCAGTATTTCTCAAAATTATTTCAGTGAGATAAGGCTAGAATTGACCATATTTTGCCATTCATTATTGTACAGATTTTAAAAAATCTTTGTAGGAAATGCTAATTAATATTTACATATCTCATTTAGAGGATGTTATTTGGAATGAAGATTGCCAGACTGAAGCTATACTTTAGTATTATTAATTGTGGTAATGTTAAGAATAGATTCTAGAACACATAGGTTGCAGCTAGAGAAATCAGGAGACTGCGTATTTCTTTTAATAGACTTAAGGCTCTCATTAATTAGACTCTTAAGGATCAATGCGACAGATTTTCTAGTAAAAGAGAAATAAAAGATTGGCACTACATTTCTCTTTCTGTGTTGTGGTTTTGAATGAAAATGGAGAATGATTAGGTAAGTATTATAGGACTTTGTGAGATATTCAAATCCTCACAGAGGTTTGAATGATTTTATTCTCAGAGTATTTGTTTAAAGGGCAAGAAACAGTTATTTAAAATGCTTGTCAGCTGATTTCGTTCGTGAAAAGTCTCCCTGAACACTTACTATGGATTGAGAATAAAATAAACTTTTCTGCTTGTTGTTGCACTCTTCAGTGATAACTTCCTTCCATTCATCAATTTTTTTGGCTTGCTTTTGTTGGTAGCAATGATAAATATGGAAAGATAAACCATAAGCTTATTACTTCATTGTATTTTTGCTATTAAATAATTTTAAAGTGTAATATTTAATATGGTACTGCTGGACTAGTACTGGTGGAACCATAGTCTAGATTGAAACTGTTGAAAGACAAATCAATTTTTTTTATAATCATAGAATCTTAATTCTGAGTTTTTAGTGCAAAGTGCTTGCTGTCCTTTGAAACACCTCTGACAGTTATCCGACCTCTGTGTAACAGTTATGGGGAACATGCTCCTTCCATGAAAGTTCATCTATATTTGAACCAAAGTCTTCACCATCGATTGGATATGCTGTTCTGACTTGCTCAAGTTGCATAGAAAAGAAAGGATCCCTTTGGTCATCATGTTCAATTGGAACATGTGTGTCAAGTCCTGGCATCTTTTGCCTTCTGCTGTTTAGACATCCATGCTTTCAGTTCTTAATGGTTGACATTTACTGAGTACTTACTGTATCACCCTCTTCTAAGTACTTTATGTATACTAATATATAATATGTAATTATATATTAACATGTGTAATTATATAATTGGTTAAAGTATTATATATTAATCTTCACCAAAACTCTATGAAGTGGATATTTGTAATTAGATCAGTTTTTTAGATGAGGGAACTAAGGCAAAGAGAAGAAATTTACCACTGGTCCCAAATCTAGGAGATAGTAGAGTCTTGCTCCAGAAACTTTACTCTCAGCACAGTGCTATCTTATACAGTTTTCAAATTATTTCTTTTAAGATTTTCTATGAGAGGCACTTTTATTCTGTAGCTTTTAGTATTCTTCTTAAATAAAATACTGTATTCCAGATATAATCTGCTTAGTTTATGAGTACATTAGTTTATGAAGACATTAGTTTATGAGAGGCTACTCTTCTTTTTTAGAAAATTATTTTTCTGGCCGGGC
>NW_016806688.1:282326-288798 GCF_001698545.2 Rhinopithecus bieti
TTGGCCAGTCTGGTCTTGAACTCCTGACCTCAGATGATTCACCCACTTTGGCCTCCTAAAGTGCTGGGATTACAGGCGAGAGCCACCTCGCCTGGCCCAGCCACCACTCCCGGCCCTTGGCTGAGCATTTTTTTTTTTTTTGAGACGGAGTCTTGCCCTGTCGCCCAAGCTGGAGTGCAGGGGCCGGATCTCAGCTCACTGCAAGCTCCGCCTCCCGGGTTTACGCCATTCTCCTGCCTCAGCCTCCCGAGTAGCTGGGACTACAGGGGCCCGCCACCTCGCCCGGCTAGTTTTTTGTATTTTTTTAGTAGAGACGGGGTTTCACCGTGTTAGCCAGGATGGTCTCGATCTCCTGACCTTGTGATCCGCCCGTCTCAGCCTCCCAAAGTGCTGGGATTACAGGCGTGAGCCACCGCGCCCGGCCTGCCAATTCTTATTAAATTGTTTAGATACTACAAAATTAATAACAGAATGGAGATAATTTATGTTTTATTCTTTTTTTAATCTCAGCTATCCGCAGAGAGAATTTATTTTAATCTTATTTTTTGCTTGAGATTTTAGAAAAAAATATTTATCTTGGAAGTTTCTTTTCAATCCTCTGATCCCATTTCTTTCCTCTGAGGCAACATAGTATTGCCTAAAAAGCAGTGAAAAGAACATCTTAATTTCATTGGCAAACAGCAGAATTTTTACTTTAGAGGAAAATACATAACTTAAATACTTTCAGTAAACAAAGCACTCAATACTCATCTTTAGGGATTAAGAAAATAAAACCAGGCCGGGTGCGGTGGCTCATGCCTGTAATTCCAGCACTTTGGGAGGCTGAGGAGAGTGGATCACCTGAGGTCACGAGTTTGAGACCAGCCTGGCCAACATGGTGAAACCTCGTCTCTACTAAAAATACAAAAATTAACCAGCCGTGGTGGTACAGGCCTGTAGTCCCAGCTATTTGGGAGGCTGAGATGAGAATCGTATGAACCTGGGAGGTGGAGGTTGCAGTGAGCCAAGATTGCCCCACTGCACTCCAGCCTGGGCAGCAGAGTGAGACTCCGTGTCCAATAGATAGATAGATAGATAGATAAATAAATAAATAAATAAATAAATAAAACCAAAGGCGAGTAGGATATGGATATTAATGGAATTGAAAACAGATCAGAACAAAAATAGTGGAGAAGATAAATAAATCCCAAAACTGGTTCTTTGCAAAATACCAGTAATCTAGATAAACATCTTGTAGAAGAAAAAAATATGGAATAAAAATATACAAGATTAGGAATGAGTAGACACCATAGACCTCAAATACAGGAGACATTAATGGAATCTTTTGCAAATTTTCTTGAGAATATACATGTAATGCTATAATGTCAAAGTTATTTCAAGAGAAAATGGATGTTGTTATAGCAAAATGTAAATGAGTAAAATTGACCCAAGAAGTAAAAATGTTAATTGCCCAATCCCCATGAAAGGTTTGGAAAAATGATGGAAGACTGGTCCTTGACAGAGGCAGCATAGCATATGGTTTCACAGCTGAGTTTCATTTATGAAGAACAACAAATCATCATAATAAAAAGGAACTCTCTTTTCCACGATCAAGAATGCAAAACTAGTCAATGCATTCTGTGAAGCACACATATTTTCTCTCTGATAAAAATGCTGCCAATCCTGATTCAAGTAGCAGAGGGAAAAAAAAAGGAATGCTGCCAAAAAGAACAGTCTCGCTTATGTCTAGAAATGCAGAATTTCTAAATACAATATTAGCCAGAGTTCATCAAGACCATTTCTTTTCTTTTCTCTTTTTTTTTTTTTTTTTTTTTGAGATGGAGTCTCACTCTGTCACCCAGGCTGGAGTGCAGTGGCACAGTCTTGGCTCACTGCAGCCTCTTCCTTCCAGGTTCAAGTGATTCTTCTACCTCAGCCTCCTGAGTAGCTGAGACTGCAGGCACCTGCCACCATGCCTGGCCAATTTTTGTATTTTTAGTAGAGATGGGGTTTCACCATATTGGTCAGGCTGATCTCGAACTCCTGATGTTGTGATCCGCCCACCTCAGCCTCCCAAATTGCGGGGATTACAGATATAAGCCACCATGCCCAGCCCATCAAGACCATTTCTAATAAAATAAGTAAATTAAAAATAGAGGGAAATTACAGCAAATATCCTAAATGTCAAGAGCATTAAAATTAGAAATTTGATGGGGATGTGGGGATGCCCATGATCACATTTGTATTCAGTATTGTCTTAAGAGGTTCTGGTAAATGCATTTAAACAGTAAAAGTGAATAATAATCCAGTATGTGTGCAGATTTAATAAAAGATAAAGGTAGTATTACAGTTCAGTGGGAAATGGGGAGATTGTTTAATAAGTGGTGCTGGTACAACTGTCTGCCCATCTAGAAGAAAATAAAATTGAGTTCCTGTCTTAAGATAAATTCCAGATAGATCAAAGCCTTGTAGAAATACTTAAGGATATTCTACAGATTTAGTTATATGAACTAGGATAAAGGAAATGTGAAGATAAGAAACTCAGAAGCTATTATAAGAGGCATATTTAATTTTGTAAAAATTAAAACGTTTTAATGGTAAAGGATACCATAAGAAATTTAATAACAGTATTGACATTAAGACAGACATATTGGCCAATGGAATAGATTAGAAATAGGCTTGGTGCAGTGGCTCATGCCTGTAATCCCATCGCTTTGGGAGTCCAAGGTTAGGAAGACTGCTTGAGGCTAGGAGTTTGAGACCAGCCTGGTCAACATAGCAAGACTTTGTCTCCACAAAAAAAGTAAAAAATCAGCCAGGTGGCGTGGCTCACACCTGTAGTTCTAGCTGCTTGGAAGGCTGCGGCAGGGGAATTGTTTGGGTCTTGGAGTTGGAGGTTGCAGTGAGCTATGATCATGCCACTGGACTCCAGCCTGAGTAACAGAGCAAGACACTATCTCTTTAAAAAAAAAAAAAAAAAAAAAAAGCAAGCCCAGAAACAAATCCTTATGTACTGTATATAATCAAATGATTTTTGACAGTGACGCCAAGACCATTCAGTGGGGACAGGGCAATCTTTTCAGCATGGTGTTTACCACAATTAGAAAGGTAGGTAGGTAAGTTTGAAAAAATATTTTACAATATAGAGGATAGAGAATTAATTTTAAAAGAAGAGGTTATGGACCCAATAGTAAAAAGGGCAAAAGATTTAAAGAAAATTAATAAAAGAACAAATCCAGAAGGCTGTAACATTTATGAAAAGACATTCAAACTTAATGGTTGTCAGGGTAACGTAAATTAAAGTACTAGTGAAATATTATAACATGCCCTTCAAATGACAGAATTAAAAAGCAATACCTTTTACTTATAAAGAATAGTGTTGCTGTGCAGAAAATGGTATTCCCTTACATTGTTAATGAAATGTAAGTTGGTATAGGCCCTTTATTTTTTTTGTTGTTGTTGTTGTTTTTAGACAGTCTTACTCTTTTGCCCAGGCTGGAGTGCAGTGGCACAGTCTTGGCTCACTGCAACCTGTGCCTCCCAGGTTTAAGCGATTCTTGTGCTTCAGCCTGCCTAGTAGCTGGGATTACAGGTGCGCACCACCATGCCCGGCTAATTTTTGTATTTTTAGTAGAGACGGATTTCACTGTGTTTGTAGTAAAGATGGGGTTTCACTGTGTTGGCCAGGCTGGTCTCGAACTCCTGACCTCCAGTGATCTGCCCGCCTCAGCCTCTAAAGCTGGGATTCCAGGTGTGAGCCACTGTGCCTGACCAGGTGTAGACCCTTTGGAAAGTAATCTTACAAAACCTATTTTTCAAAACCAGCCCATGTAAGGTAATATTCATAATATTTATAAGGTTGTTTTTTTTTTTTGGAAGACAGAGTCTTGCTCTGCCACCCAGGCTGAAATGCAGCAGCATGAACTGCAGGCTTGACCTCCTGGGCTAAAGGGATTATCCTACCTCAGCCTCCCGTGTAGCCAGCACTATAGGCATGCACACAATGCCTAGCTAATTTTTTAATTTTTTTGTGGAGATGAGGTCTTCTTTGTTAACCATGGTTGTTCTCGAACTGTTGGGCTCAAATAATCCCTGTCTCAGCCTCCCAAAGTGTTGGGATTACAGGTGTGAGCCACTGCACCTGTCCTATAAGGATGTTTGTTTGTTTTGAGAAAGTATCTTGCTCTGTTGCCATCTCGACTCACTGCAACCTCCGCCTCCCAGATTCAAGTGATTCTTCTGCCTCAGCCTCCCAAGTATCTGGAATTACAGACATGTGCCATCATGCCTGGCTAATTTTTGTATTTTTGCTAGGGACGGGGTTTCACCGTGTTGGCCAGGCTGGTCTTGAACTCCTGACTTCAAGTGATCCACTCACTTCGGCCTCCCAAAGTGCTGGGATTACTGGTGTGAACCACCACACCTGACCTATAAGGATGTTTTTATTGGCAGAATGTGGAAACAAAGTGAATGTCCATCAAGGGGAGAATTGATTAAATAATCTACACAGTGCATGCATCATGAAGTATCGTGTACCCATGAAAATGACATAGAGGGCTGTTCATTAAATTCTCCCTTACCCTGAGTAAGAGAAGGATTCAGAAAAGTAAATGATTACATGTTTGTTGAAGAAATGATGACTGAAGAAGGCTGCATGTGTCTGCTTTTGTATGATTACGTGAGCATAGAAAAATATTGAAAGATACATACAGATTTTATAGTGCAGGTATGCTAGTGATAAATTTTTTCCGCTTTTGT
This sequence comes from Rhinopithecus bieti, assembly GCF_001698545.2. NCBI lineage: Eukaryota > Metazoa > Chordata > Mammalia > Primates > Cercopithecidae > Rhinopithecus > Rhinopithecus bieti. The sequence continues at coordinate 287,064 of NW_016806688.1, forward strand.
ATATCTAAAGAGGTCTTTCTTTTTTGTAAGATGTTTGTCATGTATGGAATTCTATGTTAACAGGTTTTTTTTGGTGCTTTAAAGATGTTGCCCTAGTGTTTTCTGGCTTGTATAACGTTATCTCCAGTGAGAAGCCCTCTGTCCTTCTTTGTTCTTCTGAATATTGTGGGTCTTTGTTGGCTGTGTTTTTTAAATATTATTATTGTTTTTTAAGTATACTTTTAAGTTCTAGGGTACATGTGCACAACATGCAGTTTGTTACATATGTATACATGTGCCATGTTGGTGTGCTGCACCCATTAACTTGTCATTTACAATAGGTATTTCTCTTAATGCCATCCCTCCCCCTGCCCCCACCCCATGACAGGTCCCAGTGTGTGATGTTCCCTGCCCTGTGCCCGAGTGTTCTCATTGTTCAGTTCCCACCTGTGAGTGAGAACATGTGGTGTTTGCTTTTCTGTCCTTGTGATAGTTTGCTCAGAATGATGGTTTCCAGCTTCATCCATGTCCCTACAAAGGACATGAACTCATCCCTTTTTATGGCTGCATAGTATTCCATGGTGTATATGTGCCACCTTTTCTTAATACAGTCTATCATTGATGGACATTTGGGTTGATTCCAAGTCTTTGCTATTGTGAATAGTGCTTCAATAAACATATGTGTGCATGTGTCTTTATAGTAGCATGATGTATAATCCTTTGGGTATATATCCAGTAATGGGATTGCTGGGTCAAATGGTATTTCTAGTTCTATATTCTTGAGGAATCACCACACTGTCTTCCACAATGGTGGAACTAGTTTACAGTCCCACCAACAGTGTAAAAACATTCCTATTTCTCCACATCCTCTCCAGCACCTGTTGTTTCCTGACTTTTTAGTGATCACCATTCTAACTGGTATGAGATGGTATCTCATTGTGGTTTTGATTTGCATTTCTCTGACGACTAATGATGATGAGCATTTTTTCATGTGTCTGTTGGCTGTATAACTGTCTTCTTTTTTTTCTTTTTTTTTTTGAGACAGAGTCTGGCTGTGTCTCTCAGACTGGAGTGCCGTGGTGCGATCTTGGCTCACTGCAAACTCTGCCTCCCGGGTTTACGCCATTCTCCTGCCTCAGCCTTCTGAGCAACTGGGACTACAGGCACCCCCCACCGCGCCCGGCTAATTTTTTGTATTTTTAGTAGAGACGGGGTTTCACCGTGTTAGCCAGGATGGGCTCGTTCTCCTGACCTTGTCATCCACCTGCCTCAGCCTCCCAAAGTGCTGGGATTACAGGCCTGGGCCACTGCACCCGGCCGAATTAATTTTTGTATAAGGTGTAAGGAAGAGATCCAGTTTTAGCTTTCTACATATGGCTAGCCAGTTTTCCTAGTACCATTTATTAAATAGGGAATCCTTTCCCCATTTCTTGTTTTTGTCAGGTTTGTCAAAGATCAGATGGTTGTAGATGTGTGGTATTATTTCTGAGGACTCTGTTCTGTTCCATTGGTCTATATCTCTGTTTTGGTACAGTAACCAAAACAGTATAGCCTTGTAGTATAATTTGAAGTCAGGTAGCATGATGCCTCTAGCTTTGCTCTTTTTGCTTAGGATTGTCTTGGCAATGCAGGCTCTTTTTTGGTTCCATATGAACTTTAAAGTAGTTTTTTCCAATTCTGTGAAGAAAGTCATTGGTAGCTTGATGGGGATGGCATTGAATCTATAAATTACCTTGGGCAGTATGGCCATTTTCAC
>NW_016806688.1:291825-316825 GCF_001698545.2 Rhinopithecus bieti
ATGGTCTCGATCTCCTGACCTCATGATCCGCCCGTCTCGGCCTCCCAAAGTGCTGGGATTACAGGCTTGAGCCACCGCGCCCGGCCTGTTTTTTATTGGATGCCAGTCATTGTGATTTTCACCTTGTTGGGTACTGAATTTTTTCATTCCTTTAAATGTCCTTAAGCTTTGTTCTGAACATAGTTCCTTCAGAACAGTTTGATCCTTTTAAGACTTCTTTTTGAACTTTTTTTTTTTTTGGACAGTCTTGCTCTGTCCCCAGTCTGGATTGCAGTGGCGCGATCTCGGCTCACTGCAACCTCCGCCTCCTGGGTTCAAGCAATTCTCCTGTCTCAGCCTCCTGAGTAGCTGGGACTACAGGTGCATACCAGCACACCCAGCTAATGTTTATATTTTTAGTAGAGATGGGGTTTCTCTACTAACCCCCAGGATGTTCTCGATCTCCTGACCTCGTGATCTGCCCACCTGGCCTCCCAAAGTGTTGGGATTACAGGGTGAGCCACTGCGCCTGGCCCTTTTTGAACTTTTTAAAGGCAGAACCAGAGTAACCTTTAGATTAAGGATAATTTCTTCCCATTATTGAGGCAATGCCATTCTGAGTACTTTATTTCCTCTATTATGGTGTCTTTCAACTGTGGCTGGTGAGAATACAAACAACCCTTAAAGGCTTTGAGAATTGTTTTACCCAATCCTTTTCCGTGGTGTTTTCTCTGGGTTGGGGTAGTCTAATCACATGGCATGCACCTGTAGTTGTAGCTACACGGGAGGCTGAGACAGGAGGATGGTTTGAGACCAGGAGGTTGAGGCTGCAGTGAGTTGTGTTTGTCCTGTTGTACTACAGTGTGAGTGACAGAATGAGGCCCTGTCTCAAAAGAAAAAAGAAATGTTTGCACTATTAACCCTAAGAGTAGTTCCTGCTGAATTTTGTGCATTGCAGTGTAATAGTGAATTGATTATTTGATTTGATTTTGTTCTTTTTTTTAACTTAAAAAAATGTATTTACACAAACCTGCACGTTGTGCACATGTACCCTAGAACTTAAAGTATAATTTAAAAACGTATTTACTAATGTGTTAATATTTCTGCAAATTTATTGCAATGGGTTTAAAAGGCAGACAGAGGCCAGGCACAGTGGCTCACACCTGTAATCCCAGGACTTTGGGAGGCTGAGGCAGGCAGATCACCTGAGGTCGGGAGTTTGAGATCAGCCTGACCAACATAGAGAAAGCCCATCTCTACTAAAAGTACAAAAAAATTAGTCGGGTGTGGTGGCGCATGCATGTAATTCTAGCTACTTGGGAGGCTGAGGCCGGAGAATCACTTGAACCTGGGAGGTGAAGTTTGCGGTGAGCTGAGATCATGCGATTGCACTCCAGACTGGGTAACAAGAGTGAAACTCTGTCTCAAAAATAAATAAATAAATTAATTAATTAATAAAAGGCAGACAGACAGTCTTATATAAGCTATAGGGTAACAAAGGGGTTGTATATAGTTATAAAGTATTACATAGACCTGCATGGATAACTTATAAACCACAAAATAAATTAAATTTACAATGTTTCTGAAGTTCAGACTTTTAAACTGTTTCTTTCTGTCCTAGCAAATTCTTAACTTTTTTTGGGAAAGTGTTCTCAAACCTCAAAGTTGAATTAAGAGCTTGAAAAACCCTGTTAGTGAAAAGGTACAACCAAAAGATCTAGAAATACCGAATTAGACTTGAGACCTTTGTTTGGAAATCATTCACTTTACTTGAATCAGACGCTGTGGAATCAGTAAAGTTTGTGTCTCTTAGCCTTATATGCAAATGAAGCTAATAATGGCACCTACTTTAGGGGTTGTAAAGATCATGAAAATGGGGTTCTCAAACCTAGAGAGATTTTGTTCCCCGGAGGATATAATTTGATACTGTCTAGAGACGCTGGTCATCAGAGCTCAGAGTGGTGGCAGGGATCGTCTGTCTTTTGTGGATAGAAGCGGGGATGTTGCCAAATAACCTGCAATGCACAGGACAATACCTCACAGCAAAGAATTATCTGACCCTAAGTGTCAGCAGTGCCGGGATTGAGAAACCCTGATATAATTTAGTGCCTATCCTGGTATAAGGCCAGGATACCAGATGATTTAATTTACGCCATCAGTAGGGGGTCCTATTAGTAGAAATTAGTAGAAAAATGAAGCTTTCTACTTGAAGTTTTTTTTTTTTTTCACTGCTAGTCTAGCCTAAGGATTAGTTTTTTTTTTTTTTTTAGAAAAAGGATAAAAATGCTTTCACAATTGAATAATGTGAATATTCCCCCCTTTTATTTATCTATAAAACGTGAAATGAGAGAGTGGAAAAGCAGCAAAAAGTCATGGAAAAACAAACTTACATTTATTTTATAGATGTCAATTTTAATAAAAATGTTTATTAGTAGAGAAATTTTCCAATGTTCAAATTAACTTCAATCTGAAACATCATCTATGTTGAGAATAACACTCTTTTACAGGGCAAACTTATAAAACATATCATTCTTATGTTTATCTTAATCATTTTTAATATGTTAGCATTTTTTATTTTTTTATTTTTTTTGGAATCTTTGCGGGCATTGTAAGCATTCACTTATTAATTTTTTGTGTGGTGTGTTACTTTTCTATAGGTGTTACTCATTTTTGAAGTCTTGGGAAACAGGAAAAAATTCCTAAAAAATGTCAGCTTTTCGAAAATCATTGTCCACATTTGGATTCTAGTTGGTGAAATAACAAAAGAAGATTGATACAAAAATCTCATGTAAGAAACAGGTTTTTTCTTCCTTGAAAAACTTCACTTTCTCACTTTTTTTTTTTTGAATATGAGTTTTCATAAATTGTTATAATACTCATGAGCCCAATGTTTTAAAAATATGTATAATGTCAGTGCATTAGTGAATTGTTGGTTTGGGTCAATATTAACCAATGTTGTCTTTTTTTATTTCCTTTTTATAGGGTACTTGTCAGGATTGTAAAGGTCCGAGGACCAAGAATCTTTGGGCATGCCTGGAGGTGTGTACTGTTTTTTTCCTGGAAAAGATTACTATAATAATATAAATTTGGATCTGAAATAATCATAACCAGAAAATTTTTGACCACTTAAAGTGAATTTTGTAAATTAAACTTGCTTTTAAGTATTATTGGATTACAAAAAATAAACTTTGGAAATGATCTTAATTTATAATGCTTTTGCAGTTTTTATTAAATCACTCAGGTATTTTATGCTTGCCTTTTATTAGAAATGACATAGCTTTTAGCTTAGAAATATATCTTCTGGTTTTATTTTGTGCCTGGAAACATTTGGTTAAATTTTATGACTGGAAAGTCATTTACTCATTGAGTTTAAAACAGGTAATCCAAACTTAATTGTAAATATAATTGTAATGCTGTTGTAAATTTACATGTATATTATAAAGTATCTTATTTTTCTTCCTATATAATTATTTATAGAATAGATGTTCATATGTTGGCTGTGGTGAATCACAAGTAGATCACAGCACCATACATTCTCAGGTATGTATATAAAAAATTTAATGGAAGACTTGTTAAAAAAGTACCTGAAGGAAAGGGAAAGCCAGTATAACATTATTAATTCAAGTTTGCGCTCTAAGTTAAAACTTCACTTACATTCTCTGTGAAAGGTGGGGAAGGGAATTGCTAGGAGGATGAACGTTAAAATGAGGTTGTGATTAAGAAAGCACTGATTTCAAAAGCGTACATCTGGCTGGGTGCAGTGGCTCACACCTGTAATCCCAGCACTTCGGAAGGCTGAGGCAGGCAGATCACCTGAGGTCAGGAGTTCGAGACCAGCCTAGCCAACATGGCGAAACCCCGTCTCTATTAAAAATTCAAAAAAATTAGTTGAGTATGGTGGCAGACACCTGTAATCCCAGCTACTCGGGAGGCTGAGGCAGGAGAATTGTTTGAACCTGGGAGGCGGAGGTTGCAGTGAGCCAAGATTGTGCCATTGTACTCCAGCCTGGGCAACAAGAACGAAACTCCATCTCAAAAAAAGAAAAAAAAGTGTACATCCAGACATCTCCAGATACTTGGAGGTGATAGCTGGCGTATTAGGAGGTTGAAGCCCGAGAGAGAATGGGTACTTAGGTTTATGAGATAGCCTGGCTAACTTCTTAAAGTCTCAGCTCGTGTCATATTGCCTTTTCCTGCACATCATCCTAACTGGACTCACCTTTCTGCTTTGCTCTGGTTGTTTAGTACTTCTCATGTAACTCTGGCATGCCTCTTCTATAGTGTTATGTAGACCTCCCATTCTAAATGGAAAGTTTCTCGAATGACTGTGTTTTAAGATGCACGTTGATACCTCTACAGCATCAACTGTTCTCAACCAGGATTCCTCTAGAGAATTAATTAAGCCTGAATACCCAAACCCGAAGGCATCATTGTATATCATTTACTTCTTTCTGTGCATCTAAAATGGTACTTACTGTGTCCCACCCTTGGGAGAATTGAGAAATTAGTCACTTAGATCATTTTTTGTAGGGCTTAATTCTCTAGTGGAACTGTGAGAAAGGCTAGGCTTTTATCTTTCCAGGATTATATGTTCTATATTGCTAGAGCTGTTTTATGCTTTGACTCATGTCATTTGTGTTCTTTTGCCATTCTGATTTCTTAGAGTAGTTACTAGCTATTGTTAATTATTTTCTTGTGTTATGTTTATTTGCAGACTGCAAAGCAAGGTCTTTTACTCCTGCATTTTTTTTTTATATAATGAATAGTGAGGGGGAAAATGGCAGAGTAATTTCTAGAGTAGGCTTACATATTGTTACTGTTCATTATACCTTAGAAGTTTATCTAAAGAATTTTTTTTTTGGTATTCTAAACTGGCTTTTGAGTATATTGTTACTCATCAAAGGCCAGCAGTTTATCTTCTGTTATCTTTTGAATAACTGTTTTCAAGTATATGTAATTTTGGTTCCTCTTTTCCCTCTACTGTGAAATGATATAGGAGACAAAACATTATCTAACTGTGAACCTTACCACTCTTCGAGTATGGTGTTATGCTTGCAGCAAAGAAGTATTTTTGGATAGGAAATTAGGAACTCAGCCTTCATTGCCTCATGTAAGACAACCTCACCAAATACAAGAAAACAGTGTCCAGGTAATAATCTAGATCCACTTAGTTAAGCTGTAAAACATTCAGGTAATAATTTCAGAATTTGTTATGTAGCTAAAATTTTAAAAAGGAATACTGCCTAACCTGTACTTTGAAAATTTCTGTAATGTGCCTTTTTTCTCTCAAATAAAGTTCTCATGCTCCCCTTTCTTGTGTTGCTTAGAGTGATAGATTAGGGTGAGATTGAAGCCCACCTGTCTGAAGATGGAAAAGCCCCTAATGAATTTATAAAGTTTTTTTTTTTTTTTTTTTTAATGACTCAAGTAGTCTTTATCTTTTTCTGGTAAATCTGATTCCAAGAAAGGTGGTAGGCCTTCTTTGATAGGGAATGACAGTTACTAATTCAGCTCTCTTCCCTATTCTGTCCTCCCTTCCATCCCCTTTTTATTACTGTGAACATTTTACTTATTATTGAAAACAAAGTAGAATATAATAAAGCTTAGCATCAGTCTTTGGTTAAAGATTTTTCTCCCTTTGGGCTGGGCGCAGTGGCTCACGCCTGTAATCCCAGCACTTTGGGAGCCTTAGGCGGCCAGATCACGAGGTCAGGAGATCGAGACCATCCTGGCTAACATGGTGAAACCCCATCTCTACTAAAAATACAAAACATTAGCCGGGCGTGATGGCGGGCGCCTGTAGTCCCAGCTACTTGGGAGGCTGAGGCAAGAGAATGGCATGAACCTGGGAGGCGGAGCTGGCAGTGAGCCGAGACTGCGCCACTGTACTCCAGCCTAGCTGACAGAGCGAGACTCCAACTAAAAAAAAAAAAAAAAGAGGTTTTCTCCTTTTGGATCAAGAGACTTAGAAAACGTATAGGTTTCCTCACAGAATTTATCACTTAATTTTCAGAATTTTAACTCATAGAAAATAGGGAAAAGGAAATTAACTTAGAATAGTTGGCTTCTTATTCTGATCATCGTTTGATCAGAATTTGATCAGATTTGATGAAGAGCGAGTTTTTTTCCTCGTGTATTATAGAAATCACATATTTCTGTATTTGTTCACTGATACCAACTCTCAGGTTTTTCTGTTGTATGTTTGTATCACGTTCTTATGGTAGACATTTGTGATAATAAATTTGCTTGCCTTATACATGATATAACTTAAGGTGGCTAGATTTTAGTCAAAGAGTAATTTATTGCATTTTCAATTTCTCAGTTGAATGGCTTTAGTTAATTATAACCATTACTATTTCTCCGGCTTATACCTATTTATCATTCACAAACATGTTTAGTCTTTTTCAGAAGTCCAGGTAGTATGAAAATGGTAGTTTTATTGAATCCTCTTACATTATTAACAAAAGTTTGTCCCACTGAAGATATCTGAATGGTAATAAGTAGAAAAAATTTAAAAAAAGAAAAAAGTGTGATGTTATGACCAAAGTTTAATCACACAAGAAACTAATAATCTATGAAGGCAAAATTGTCAGCATCACTTACTAGAGAAGTAAGTTAAATAAGCTGTCTGTTGCCATTTCTACCAGAAAAGATCAAGATTATGAACTTTAATTAATGTTGAATCTGTTAGAAAAAGTATACCGATACTTTCCTGATGGCTTGTTAATAATTTTCTGATGACTTGTAAATATGTTAACATATAAAAGGCGTAAACTTAATTTCATGCAACTTCCTTATGATCCCATTGTTGACGAAATTGTTCAGAAGAAAAAAGTTGTTCAGATAGATTTCTTTAGTAGACCAAAACTTACATGCAACATTTGAATCCAGTTTACCACAGAATATTTGCAAAATAGTAAAATATTGGAAGCCATACAAATATTAATAAGATTTTCAAATAGACATTTTTTCTAGATAGTAAAATTTCAAGTGATTTCTTTTAAGTCTCTGTACTTCTATGCATTTAGATATTTTGTAGTGAGCATGTATCTTTTAAAAGCAATTACTTTATAAAACAAAATGGGAGTATGAAGTCTACTCAAATGTCCAGTCTCTACAGATGTCAGGAAAGTAAAATGGTTGGGAATTAGTGCATATGCCTGCATTTTAGAGGTAAAGTAAGGCTATAATAACTTGGAGAACCAGAGTACATGCTAAATTTATGCTGCTATTTAGTTTCCTTCTCTGTTTGGGTGTTGCTGAATGTTGGTTCATTGTAGTTCAAGCTTCTGATTACTACAAGAGAACTTTCAAATTTTGATTTTTGTTTGTCATCTCCGAATTTTTTAAACTGTAGCTCAAAAAAAAATTTTTTTTTTAAGTGTTTGCTAGCATTTGGGTAACAGGTTATCAGTTGCAACCTCTGAATCAAGCCAGTTGTTGGAAATTAATATTAGAATATTTTTAAAGTAAGTGCTTGAACTATTTAATATGCATAAAATCGTGCAGGCCGGATGTGGTGTCTCATACCTGTAATCCCAGCACTTCGGGAGGCCGAGGTGGACGGATCATGAGGTTAACAGATCAAGATCATTCTAGCCAACATGGTGAAACCCCCTCTCTCCTAAAAATACAAAAATTAGTTGGGCATGGTGGCATGCACCTATAGTCCCAGCTACTCAGGAGGCTGAGGCAGGAGAAGCGTTTGAACCTGGAGGTGGAGGTTGCAGTGAGCCGAGATCATGCCACTGCACTCCAGCCTGGCAACAGAGTGAGACTGTTTCAGAAAAAAAAAAAAAAAAAAGTGTAAATATAGTAAATATAGTACTACCAGGAGAGATTATAGAAGTCTACAGATAATGTGTTATGATGAAAACTTTTGCCTTTTCCCAGTAGAAAATTAGATCTGAGAAGACAATGTACGATAGTATCCTTCAGAGGTCTTTTAGCTATGTGACTTTTAATGTCACATACTTGCAGTTATTGTGGAGTTTTAATTCAGAAAATTCAGTCATAAAAAGTGCCTTTTTAACTCAAATACGTATGTTAATAAAGTGGGGCTGACATGCTATTACCTAGGGTAGATCCTTATTTCCTTTAAAACAGAAATGTAAGTTTACTTTAATTGCTAATACCACAAATTCTTATGGTTCCGCTATTAAAATAACATCTCAATAATTTTTATGGTATAGATGTTATGTAAGTTACAATTAAAGCTTTTTTTAAATTTAAGGATTTGTTCAAGTGTGCTCTCTTTTTTTGTTATCAAGGATTTTAAAATACCCAGTAATACAACATTAAAAACTCCTCTGGTTGCCGTATTTGATGATCTGGATATAGAAGTGGACGAAGAAGATGAACTTAGGGCAAGAGGTAAAATAATCCAGTGTAACCCTTGTATAGCACTGCCCTTTTCTTTAGAAAACCATATAATATAAAAGTTTCAAAATATGGAGGTAAAACGGGGTTGATAATTACAACAAAAGGACTTTGAAATTTGGCCTAGTAAAATTTTATTTGCAAAACAAGCTTTTGGTTTCTCTGGTATCAGTTTACCAAAGCTAGGATCCTACTTACTCTTGTGCAGTTGAACCTTACGATCTTTTTGCTTAACTTGCCTTTTGAGGTCTGTTTTAACAGTGTTTCTCAACTCATTTTTCTATTGTCAGTGATGGGGAGGTATTAGGTATTAAGGTATTCCCTTAGCAGAATTTTCAGGGGAAAACATTTGGAAAAAATCAGGTGATACACTTCTCCCTTCTTCCCCTAAATTGAGAACCAGTCTATTTGGATTTTCCATATTCTTTTAGGCCCACTGTTGTTAGTATAAACTTAAAAATTTCTGTTTTATAATTGATACTAGTGGTATATTGAATGTATATTTAGATAATTATCTGGAAATTAACGCTTTCGTTTAAGCTTGACATGACTAATTTATAAATATTTTATGTATTTCCCAGTTTTAACCCATTAATTTAGCCCACAGTATTAATTTTACTGGATACTTATCAGTAAGTGGTAGTTCAGTCTCGTTTTAGAGGTTTTTAGAATTTTAAATTTTCTTCATTTTGCTCCAAATCCAAATAGCATTTATAACTTTTTTTTAGTATTTATTTCATCTTTTAATAATGAAAGTAAACTGATGAAAGTGAACTTGACTATATATATGGAAGTGATAAGTCAAATGGCTTCGTTTTCGTATTAGCTTGAACCATATGAAATTGCTGTTTTTGTAGATTGTCAGCAGTATCCTATGGTTCAACCTAATAAATACTACTTTCTTTTTTGTTTTTTGGTTTTTTTTGAGATGGAGTCTCGCTCTGTTGCCCAGGGTGGAGTGCAATGGTGTGATCTCGGCTCACTGCAAGCTCCGCCTCCTGGGTTCATGCCATTCTTCTGCCTCAGCCTCCTGAGTAGCTGGGACTACAGGCGCCTGCCACCACGCCTTTAGAATTTTTTGTATTTTTAGTAGAGATGGGGTTTCACCCTGTTAGACAGGATTGTCTCTATCTCCTGACCTCGTGATCCGGCTGCCTTGGCCTCCCAAAGTGCTGGGATTACAGGTGTGAGCCACCACGCCCGGCATAAATACTACTTTCAATGCAATACATTGAAATGGAAAGGAAAAGGATGTTTATCATTTATCATGACATGAACTTTTTTGCATTGTCATTAAACTATTTCTCAAAATAATTAAACTTTAGTTATAATAAATGTAAAAGCCTCAATTAATGATTTTTAAAAACATCTAGTCTTAAATGTTAATAGGAAAGGCTGTTCTTCCTGTGCAAATTTCAAAGATTGAACTGTTTAATCCTTGAACTTATGTAAAACTCAAAATTTTGGTGATTGTGGCCAGGTGCCGTGGCTCACGCCTGTAATCCCAGCACTTTGGGAGGCTGAGGCAGGCAGATCACGAGGTCAGGAGATTGAGACCATCCTGGCTAACGCAGTGAAACCCCGTCTCTACTAAAAATACAAAAAATTAGCTGGGTGTGGTGGCGGGTGCCTGTAGTCCCAGCTACTCAGGAGGCTGAGGCAGGAGAATGGTGTGAACCTGGGAGGCGGAGCTTGCAATGAGCCGAGATTGCACCACTGCACTCCAGCCTGGGCGACAGAGCGAGACTCCGTCAAAACAAAACAAACAAAATGTTTGGTGATTGTAAGGCTTCCAAAAGTGTGACCTCTCTGAATTGTTCAAGTTGCTGTATTGTATTTCTGCGGTCCTTAGTGTAATTTGGGAACCATATTAGTGACCCCTAAAATTGAGTCATTTTGCTTTATTGAATGATGACTTCATGTATATTTTTTCTTAATAGGTCTTACAGGTTTGAAAAATATTGGAAATACTTGTTACATGAATGCAGCTTTGCAGGCTCTTTCTAATTGGTAAATAGAGAAATTAATTTTGTTTTGTTTGTATGATTTTTAAAGTTACTTTTTGAGCAGAAAACCATGCAACTATAGTAGTTGACTAACTCTCAAGGTAGAACAGGCAAGAATCTGGTTTGGGACATAACCCATTCTTGTCCCAGTGATGTTACTGTATGTATGCCTGTAGTTTCTTGAGGCTGCTGGTCCTTGTGTAAACCCTGGGTAGTTGTGTGTCTTTGAGCAAGTTATTGTTTCTTACATCTAGAAAACGAAGAGTGTGAACTAATTATTCAGATCACTTTTAATGCAGAGATCTTATGAAAATATTTTATATTTTTCTGTAGATGGAAAGCCTTTAATAAAGGAGTCAGATTTTTTTTTTTGTAATCGTAGTCTTACAAAATAGATATGTCAGGTGGTTTTACTCTTAAGTTTGGATGCATTGAGTCAGGTGATATTACCCTTTAAATTTAGATGCATTGAGTCTGGACCAAAATTCAGAAATCACTGACTTTGACATTACCCTTTCTCCTGGATTAAATTATAGAGCAGTGATTGGAGATTCAACATATGTCTACAGGTTGAGTATCCCTCTTATGAAATGCTGGGAATCAGAAGTGTTTCAGATTTTTCTGGATTTTGGAGTATTTATTTGCATTATACTTACTGGTTGAGCATCCCTTATCCAAAAATCCAGTATTTGAAATGCTCCAATGAGCATTTCCTTTGAATATCATGTTGGGATTCAAAAAGTTGTGGATTTTGGAGCATTTTGATTTTTGTATTTTGTATTAGGGATATTAAACCTGTACTTCTTCCCAAAATAATCTAATTTTTGTTTAGACATAATATTTTGCCTCCATAAATATTTTGCCTTCAGTTTTCTTATGTTTCATAACCTTGTGAAATAAAGATAACCCAATTTTATTAAGTAATCAGAGAATACATCTTTGAAGAAGACACTTTTATTTTTTTTTTTTTTTGGCTGGGTCTCACTCTGTTGCCCAGGCTAGAGCACAGTGGCGCGATTTTGGCTCACTGCCACTCTGCCTCCCAGGTTTGTGTGATCCTCCTGCTTCAGCCTCCTGAGTAGCTGAGACTACAGGCACGTGCCACCAAACATGGCTAATTTTTAAATTTTTTGTAGAGATGGAGTTTTGCCTTGTTGCCCAGGCTGGTTTCCAACTCCTGGGCTCAAGTGATTCACTTGCCTCGGCCTCCCAAAGTGCTGGGATTATAGGCATGGGCCACTGCGCTCGGACGTTAAAGAAGAGACATTTAGGCCAGGTGTGGTGGTTCACACCTGTAATCCCAGCACTTTGGGAGACTGAGGCGGGTGGATCACGAGGTCAGGAGTTTGAGACCAGTCTGGCCAACATAGTGAAACCCTGTCACTACTAAAAATACAAAAAAGTAGCCAGGTGTGGTGGTGTGCACCTGTAATCCCAGCTACTTGGGAGGCTGAGGCAGGAGAATCACGTAAACCTTGGAGGTGGAGGTTACAGTGAGCCAAGGTCATGCTATTGCACTCCAGCCCGGGTGACAGTGTGAGACTCCGTCTCAAAAAAAAAGAAGAGACATTTACTCTGAAACTTGAGGAATGATTATGAGCTGGTTGTTTGAAAGGATGGGGAGAACATTCCTAGCAGAATGCTCCTTGTAAGCAGCCTTGGAATGGGAAAGAGCTTGACACATTTGAGCAACTGGAAGAAAATATGTGTGACAGGGTACAGTAATCATAGAGCTGAATGACATGGGTCTAGGTTATGTAGGCCACATTAAAGATGTAGGTCTTTATTCTCATAGTAGTACAATACCATTGAAGTGTTTGTATAGTAGGGTAGCTAATAATCTATATTTTTAAAATATTACTGTGGTTGCCACGTGGACAGTGAATTGGAGGGGGAAGTGAGTGAAATTTGAAAGACCAGCTAGGAGACTATGATAATGATTTAGGCAAGAAGTAGTGGTAGTTTACATCATCTAGGGTGGTAGGAAAAGAGTGAAGGAATTGGAGATAAACATTTTTAGGAGGATGATTGATTGATAGGATGTGGGTAGAGAAAGGGAGAGGAGATTCAAAGTTTAACAGTACAATCCTAAGAGACCTGTAGGTTGTTGCTATTGTTATTTTTATACAGATAAGAAAACCAGACACAGAAGTTTAAATAACTTTGCCAATGTAACCAGCTAGTAAGTACTGGCAGAATTCTGGTTTTTGTTTGTTGTTTTTTTGTTTTTTTGTTTTTTTTTTGAGACGGAGTGTCGCTCTGTCGCCAGTCTGGAGTGCGGTGATGTGATCTCAGCTCAGCCTCCTGAGTAGCTGGGACTACAGGCACCGGCCACCACACCCAGCTAAGTTTTGTATTTTTAGTAGAGATGGGGTTTCACCGTGTTAGCCGAGTTGGTCTCGATCTCCTGACCTCATGATTCGCCCGCCTCGGCCTCCCAAAGTGCTAGAATTACAGGCATGAGCCACCGCACCCGGCCCTTTTTTTTTTTTTTAAGTTAGAGACAGAATCTTACTCTGTCACCCAGGCTGGAGTGCAGTGGAGTGATCGTGGCTCACTGCAGCCTCAAACTCTTGGGTTCAAGGGATCTTCCTGCCTCAGCCTGCCAAGTAGCTAGGACCACAGGTGCATGCCACTGCTCCCAGATAATGTTTTAAAAGTTTTGTAGAGATGGGTTTTTGCTATGTTGCCCAGGCTAGTCTTGAACTCCTGTCCTTGAGTCATGTCCTGCCTTGGCCTCCCAAAGTATTGGAATTACAGACATGACCCACCATGCCTGGCGGGGACAAAATTCTGAATCTGAGATTTTTATGTGTATGTTTGTTTTTGTAGATCTTTTGTTGATTACTGCGCAATACTGCTTCCATGGATTTACTTTGTAATTCCTCTGATTTCATTGAAAAAGATGTGGCTGATACGATTACACTATTGGTGGCTGGGTGTGGTGGCTCATGCCTGTAGCACTTTGGGAGGCTAAGGTGGGAGGATTGCTTGAGCCTAGGAGTTCTGGAACCAGCTTGGGCAACATAACAAGACGCTGTCTCTACCGAAAAAAAAAAAAAAAGGATTACACTGGGCAAAGAGATGGCTTCTTGGTTATCTAACTGCCTTCATAGGGGGTTTGGTTTATGTAGGTCAGAATTTGGTCCTTTGCCCAGTCAGTTTCCTGTAAGTAGATTTATGGAGATTCCCTCAAGCTAATCGAACTCATGACAGACTGTACTTCCTTATAAATTGCTAACTTGAGCCACCAAGAAATATTAGTACCAAATAATGGAATGTAGAAGGCTGGAGGAAGTGCAGGTTCACTTGAAAGTTAAATTTTTATCCTGTTCAGTTTGGGCATTTGATATAAATCTGAAATTTAGATGACATGGTTGGCTTTATATAAATTTGACCATGATTGGAATATGGTTGAAAATTTTAGATCGCCCAGGGAAGAAAAGTATATAGGGAAAAGTCATAGGATCAAGTCCTGAGGAATCCTTACATTTACATGTCTGGGGCCAAAAAGAGCAATAAAGAGGAAAAAGGAATTTTAAGGGGTAAAGAGGAAAAGTAGGAAAATGCATACAATAGTCCAGAGAAGATTTGTTCAAGAATGAGGGCATGGTCGTCTGTGGCAAATGTTACTGAGTGGAGACTGAAAAGTGTATCTGGCAGCATGGAGGACTCTTGATATGGTGGGGCCAAATCTGATTTGAAAGGACTGAGCTCTTTATGAAGTAATGAAAGTGAAGCTGTAAAAGGGATCAAAGAAAGAAATGACAGCTCTAGGGATGTACGTGTTGTCAGTTAATTGAATGACTAGAAATTATCAGTATTAGCTTTGACTCTACTCTAACATTTTTCTCTTTTTAAAATTAGCCCACCTTTGACACAGTTTTTTCTTGATTGTGGAGGACTAGCACGAACAGATAAGAAACCTGCCATTTGTAAAAGTTATCTCAAACTAATGACAGAGCTGTGGCATAAAAGCAGGTATGTAACTTAACATACTTTTCTTCTTTATTAAAGTTTTAAATGAATATTATAAATATTTAAAGGATGCAGGTCCATTTATGGAGCCAGAAAAAAGTAGAAGAGAGACAGATTTGAGACAGCTTTGTTTCAGGTATGTTACATTTGAAGCTGAATGTAAGGTGTCAGAGAAGTTTAGAAGCAGATGAAGGTGTCATGGAAGTCTGGAAGTATTTGGACTGGTGATATAGTGTTGGAATGTTAAAGCTGCTATACAGCTGCTGTTACTGGAACTTTAGAGTTTTATATTCAGGAGTAGGCATTCTCACAATGATAAAATCGGACCCTAAATACTATATGAATATTTTCCTGCTTATGTTTATTTGTTCTAAAGTTTAGCATTAGGATCACAGTTTACTGTAATATGTTAATAATTTTGTTTTAGAACTATTTGGGAAATTTGCATTTTTGAAAAGTCATGGAGTGAAGCATAATCATTTAATTGAGGATGAATATGGCAGTAAAATATCACTTAAAATATCGAGGATAAGGTGTTCTGATGTGCCTGTGAAACATATTAGGCAGTTTTGAATGATTTTTTTGAAACGTAATTTTCAATTTATTTAACACTTTGAATTATTGGTTGTTAATTTTAAAATAAAATTAAAATAACAAAATTACTCTTTAAAATGTTTTCTTGCTCAGGCCAGGATCTGTTGTGCCTACTAATCTGTTTCAAGGAATTAAAACTGTAAATCCAACATTTCGGGGGTATTCTCAGCAGGTTAGTTTATTGCTTTTCTTTTGTAATTTTAATCTAAATAAATTTGGAAAATGCCATTATGTTTTTTTTTTGGTCCACTTATCTTTTGGGGTCATCACTCCTTGTGTCTTTCTTTTGCCAAGAAAAGTAACCCTTTTTCTTGTTCATTGTTTATATTTTTTCAACTTCCCTTTATCTTTATCTGTTTTTGAGGCAGAGTCTCGCTCTGTCGCCCAGGCTGTAGTGCAGTGGTGCAATCTTGGCTCACTGCAGCCTCCAGCTCCTGGGTTCAAGCGATTCTCCTGCCTCAGCCTCTGGAGTAACTGGGATTACAGGTGTGTGCCACCATGCCCGGCTAATTTTTGTATTTTTAGTAGAGATAGGGTTTCACCATGTTGGTCAAGCCGGACTTGAACTCCTGACCTCAGGTGATCCACCCTTCTTGGCCTCCCAAAGTGTTGGATTACAGTCATGAGGCACTGTACCCAGCCTTTTTTTTTTTTTTTAAATAAGAGTGATAATGTCTCATTATGTTGCCCCGGCTGGTCTTGAACTCCTGACTCAAACGATCCTCCCTCCTTGGTCTCCCTAAATGTTAGGATTACAAGCATGAACTCCTATATCCAGCTGAAGTTGACCTTTAGATCATCTTCAGTTTATTAAAATTTTTATCTGACTGGGCGTGATGACTCATGCCTGTAATCCCAGCACTTTAGGAGGCCACGGTCGGCGGACTGCTTGAGCCCAGGGGCTTGAGACCAGCCTGGGTAACATAGGGAGACCTCATTTCTAAAAATAATTTAAAAATATATATCATCTGGGTGTGATGGCTCATACATGTGGTCCCAGCTACTAAGAAGGCTGAGGTGGGAGAATTACTTGAACCTGGGGGATCGAGGCTACAGTGAGCTGTGGTCATGCCACAGCATTCCAGCTTGGACAACAGAATGAGACCCCATCTCAAAAAAAGAAAACTTTATTTACCTAACTTTTTGGAAGTGAGTGCATCTTCATTTCTCTAGTGCTTTATGCTCTACAAACTGGTATTTTCTCAATATAGTGCTGTATGTTTATAAAAGTTGATAATGATATTTTGTATATTTTCCCTTATGTTTCTATATACACATGTAATGAAGTGGTAACATTATGTTGCTGATATATTAGGATGCTCAAGAATTCCTTCGATGTTTAATGGATCTGCTTCATGAAGAACTGAAAGAGCAAGTCATGGAAGTAGAAGAAGATCCGCAAACCATAACCACTGAGGAGACAATGGAAGAAGACAAGAGCCAGTCGGATGTAGATTTTCAGTCTTGTGAATCTTGTAGCAACAGTGATAAAGCAGAAAATGAAAATGGCTCTAGAGGCTTCTCTGAAGATAATAATGAAACAACAATGTTAATTCAGGATGATGAAAACAATTCAGAAATGTCAAAAGATTGGCAAAAAGAGAAGATATGCAATAAGATTAATAAAGTAAATTCTGAAGGCGAATTAGATAAAGATAGAGACTCTATATCTGAAACAGTTGACTTAAACAACCAGGAAACTGTCAAAGTGCAAATACACAGCAGAGCTTCAGGTGACAATTCAGTAGTTTGTTCATGAAAATGATAGTATTTAATTTGTAGACATGGGTGTTTAATTGTTACTTTGGGTATTTCTAATTAGAATTATAGTTTAGCAGTATTTGCATGTGAGTATTAGTCATAAAATTATAGAACCTGAGGAAAAGAAATTTTGGGGTCATTTGATTATATAAGAAATTAATCCTCCTTTTGAAGTAAACATTTCATCAGATGTCTTTTGTATAGTCATGCAGTAATCTAAAAAATTGGACTTCCCAGAATTTTCTCTTTTATTTTAAGCAAATTATATTGTGATCCTGGAAAAAAGCAAATAACCCAAATTGCAATTTTCTAATTATATACATTAGTAGATTAAGATTGTTGTCATTGGAGTCACATCAGATGTGTTTTAGTGTAGAAGTTTAATTAACTATTAGTGAGCCCTGCTGTGATAGATTATGCCATGATACTAGTCAGTGTTCTTTGAGAAAGAGCATGTGGCCAAATGAAAGTTGAATTGCTTTGTAATTTATCTCTTCAAGAGTTAACTCATCTTGGCTTAAAATGTGGTATTTAGTTTTCCAAGCACACAAAATTAGGCTGTTAGAGATTCAAATTATGTGATCTTAAAATAAGTGGCAGACATGTAATGTAAAAAAGTTTTTTTTCTGTAATTACTGAAGAGTGAGAGTAACTAAACAATTTATTTAGGTATTTGAATGAATCCAAAATTTCTTCTTGAGAAATATTCTTAACTATAGGAAGATTTGTGGTTCACTTGTGTAAAGTGCACAGATGCTTTCTAGTCAGGAAGACTAAGAGTGTTAGGCTCCTTAATTATGCTGATCTTGTGTAGAAATTGTTAGTGAATAAATATGTCAGGTATCAGTATTGAAAGACTTAGCTTTGACTGCTGTCCAGGATTTTCTTGTCAAAAGCCCAGTTAAGCCTGATTAGGGACATACTCATCTTTTATTGCTCTGTAACAGGTTTGTTCTTATATATAGTAATTAGGGGATAACCTAAGTCAGGAGTCTGAGCTTTTAGGTGTTTTAAGGGCTTAATGAAAAAAATCTGGTGAAGTCTGTAAGGCACACAAACCTAAAATACTTACTCTCTGGTCCGTTAGAGGAAAAAATTACCAACTCCCAATCTAAATCTCATTAGCTTTATTCCCTTCAGAAAGTCCTAGAGTGAGTTGTTTTTTCACTCCCAATATTATGCAGTCTGATTTAGTCATGGTTGAAAAATTGAGAAATGCCTGTGTGAGAAACGATTTTGCGTTATCTGGAAAAATTTCTGAGTACATCCCCTTTCAAGATCTCTTATGAACAATTCTCTTTTCTTCACTCAAATAGTTACTGAGCACATTCCCTTGCCCTGGAATATGTTAGGCACTAGGAATCCAAAGCAAACAATTAAGATAGCTTATATTTTCTTGATTCATCTTATAATTCTTAAAAAAGGTTCTTTCCTGATGAAGTGGTGTGTTTTTTCTTTTATTACAGTAAGAACAAAATAATTTATGATTACTTTAAACCTACATTTCTTGATTTTGATTATTATGTTAGTTTGGGAGAATAATCTGTTTTTCTTTCACATGGTTTTGAACTTCTAAAAAAAGTCCTGAATATCTTTTTTTTTTTTTTCTTCTGAAACAGGGTCTCATTCCATCACCCAGGCTGGAGTGCAGTGGCATGATCACATCTCACCACAGCCTCGACCTCCTGGGCTCAAGTGATCCTCGCACCTCAGCCTCTTGAGTAGCTGGCACTACAGGCGTACACCACCATGCCCAGCAAATTTTTAGATTTTTTTTGTAGAGATGGGGGGGTCTCATGATGTTGCCCAGGTTGGTCTTGAACTCCTGGGCTCAAGCAGTCTTCCCACCTTGGCCTCCCAGTGTTGGGATTATAGGCGTTAGCCACCCAGCCTAGCCTCTTTTTTTTTTTTTAATGCTGTATTTGGACAAACAAGATCCTTTTTGGCTTTGTATTTCCGCTGCTTACTTCCTAAACTGCCTGTAATAGTAGTGTGTTATAAACATTAGTTGGGGTCGGGCATGGTGGTTCACATCTATAATCCCAATACTTTGGGAGGCCAAAGTGGGTGGATCACTTGAGGCCAGGAGTTTGAGACAAACCTGGCCAACGTGGTGAAACCCCATCTCTACTAAAAATACAAAAATGAGCCGGGCCTGGTGGTACATGCCTGTAATCTCAGCTACTTGGGAAGCTGAAGCAGGAGAATTGCTTAAATCCGGGAGGTGGAGGTTACAGTGAGCCGAGATTGCACCTCTGCACTCCAGCCTGGGGGACAGAGGGAGACTCTGTCTCAAAATAAATAAACAAACAAAAATTAGTTGGATTTCTGGGTAGAAGGTTACTGTTATTTTGCTTAGTAAGCACTTTGTTAAGTATTTAACTTGACATTTGTTGATATGAATTGTGTTCAAAGTATCAAATTAAGAAACCTTTAAATTAACATTACTGGACAGTTAGAATAATTTTCCAATTTAAGGTAATAATACAAATTTTAAATCTTACAGAATATATCACTGATGTCCATTCGAATGACCTGTCTACACCACAGATCCTTCCATCAAATGAAGGTGTTAATCCACGTTTATCAGCAAGCCCTCCTAAATCAGGCAATTTATGGCCAGGATTGGCACCACCACACAAAAAAGGTAAAAAGTTTCTCTTACTTAGTCTCTTTTGCTTTGGGTCTTAGTTTAAAATGATGGTTTTGATTCTTGATAATTTAAAGTGTTAATTATGAAATATGGTTTGATCTTCTAAAATTGATAGCATAATTTTACATAGACATGATTACAAATTTTGTGTGTTGGTACTCTGTTTTTAAAATTTTACATACAGTTGAATTCACTTTTTCTTGTGTAGAGCTTTATGAATTTTAACACCTGCAGCATGGATTCTTGTTACTCCACCACAAACGGAATACTGAACAGTTCTAACACCGCAAAGAATTCCTGCATAGTACTACTTCGTAACCAGATCATCTCTCTACTCCTATGTTCTGGCACCCTTGATCCTCTTTTCTTATTGTTTTGCCTTTTCCTAGAATGTCATATAAATGGAATCATATAGTATGTAGTCTTTTGATTTTCTAAAATCTTTTTATATGTAGTCTTTTGAAACAGGTTTGCCTCTCAGGATAATGCATTTGAGATTCAGTCATGTTACTGCATGTCTGAATAGTTTGTTCCTTTTATTACCAAGTAATGTTTCTTTTTGTTTTGTTTTGAGACGGAGTCTCACTATCGCCCAGGCTGGAGTGGAGTGGTGCAATCTTTGCTCACTGCAGTCTCCGCCTGCCACGTTCAAGCAATTCTCCTGCCTCAGCCTCCCGAGTAGCTGAGACTACAGGTGTGCACCACCATACCTGGCTAATTTTTTGTATTTTTAGTAGAGATGGACCATGCTGGTCTCGAACTCCTGACCTCGTGATCTGCCTGCCTCTGCCTCCCAAAGTGCTGGGATTACAGGCATGAGCCACCATGCCTGGCCTAATATTTCATTTTTTATGGGTATACCACTATTTTTTTACTTACTTATTAGTAGACTTTTGAATTGTTTCCAGTTTTTGGCAATTATGAATAATGTTGGTCTAAAATT
Organism: Rhinopithecus bieti; assembly: GCF_001698545.2. NCBI lineage: Eukaryota > Metazoa > Chordata > Mammalia > Primates > Cercopithecidae > Rhinopithecus > Rhinopithecus bieti. The sequence continues at coordinate 312,119 of NW_016806688.1, forward strand.
TATGTACAGGTTTTTGTAAGAACATGTTTTCATTTGTCTAGGACAAATACCTAGAAGTGGGATTACTGGGTTTTATGTTTGTTTAATGCTTATAGTTGTATTAAACTGCCAGACTTTTTACCAGAGTGTCTACCATTTAGTATTCCTTCCAGGTATATATGAGAGTTCCGGTATTATGTTTTCTTAGAAGAAAACATAGGAGAAAGTCTTCATGGCCTTGGGTTAGACAAAGGGTTCTTAAAGACGTTAAAAGCATGATCCATTAAAGAAAAAAATTAAAAATTTTTGTTGACAAAGGATGTTCAGAGAATGGGAAGATAAGGTTGGATATATTTATAAATCATACAGCTAGCAAAGGACATGTATCCAGAAATATATAAAGAACTCTTAAAAACTTTAAATAATGGAATCTTTTCTTCAAATAAAGCCTTGCTTGGAAACCAAAACAAATAAGTGAAAACAGAATTGCTCTGAAATCAGGATAGGGAGACCGAACCCCTTCTATTTCATCTTCAGCCTGATGATGACTTTCATCATCTTTCCCTCACTTTCTAACCTCTTCAAGGCTTGTAGAACATTTAAGTAACATCCCAGTGATGAATATTGTGCTAATTTAGAAGTTGTTCCTTTTCTTATATGTACATTTATGGTGGCCAAGAATCATACTTTTAAAGAAACAACAGGCCAGGCGCGGTGGCTCACACCTGTAATCCCAGCGGGCAGATCATGAGGTCAGGAGATCAAGACCATCCTGGCTAACATGGTGAAACCCTGTCTCTACTGAAAATACAAAAACTTAGCTGGGCATGGTGGCAGGCACCTGTAGTCCCAGCTACTTAGGAGTCTGAGGCAGGAGAATGGCATGAGCCCAGGAGGCGGAGCTTACAGTGAGCCGAGATTGTGCCACTCTTCTCCAGCGTGGATGACAATGCGAGACTCCGTCTCAAAACAAAACAACAACAACAAACATCTTAAGCCTTGTCTGCTTGGTTTCTTTTCTTTTTTTAATACTTATGCTCTTTTGAAGAGTATTTTGAAAATTTCCTTATCAACACAGTAAGTTTTACAGTTTAAGGATTCTAGAGATCATATACCAGTAAGATTGACAAGACAAAAAAAGATTCCAGAGAAAATGTGAAAGGAGCTGCTTTAATTTTTTTTTTTTTAATGTTTTTTGATCCTAGCTCAGTCTGCATCTCCAAAGAGAAAAAAACAGCACAAGAAATACAGAAGTGTTATTTCAGACATATTTGATGGAACAATCATTAGTTCAGTGCAGTGTCTGACTTGTGACAGGGTGAGTATGAGGGTATTAGAATACACAGAAAATTCCTGTCAAATGCTGTTTAAAAATGTGACAAGATGATGTGAAAAGTTTAATTCCTTCTCTTTGCTATTGATGATCATACATGCATTTATTGTGTTTACATCAATACAAATTGATTCTAGGTGTAGAATTTACTTTTTTGGAAATAGCAGCATCCTGTTTAAAGGATGGTGACCCATCATTGGACAGGCACATATTATCCTTCGTCATCTATTTTGGTTACATATAAAGGCGAGAAGTTGCTCAGCAAAAGAATTGGTAACACCTGCATATTCTCCCAGGCTGATGAAATTTATATACTGGGAATTTGTTGATATTCACAGGTACAAAGCTGTGAATGTATCTTTTACATTTGGTTATAATATGGTTTGTAAATATTTTTCCAGGTTTAGGTTGGTACTCAGATACTAAAGGTAGTATCAAATTCATAGATAATAACCAAGGCATAAATTAAAATCATGAATTTTTTAATAACACTTCAATCCTTCAAAGTTTCTTTGAGCTTTTCTTAAGTACGGTTTTACTTTAGTGCAATGATGAATGTAAAATAACATCTCAAAAACAAAAAAGATTTCAATTATTGTGTTGGAATCTCAAGTCAGATCTAAGAACTTTCAATAGGATCATTTTAATGTAGGTTATTTTGGTACTAAATATTTAAGTGAAATTATCAGACATATTTTTAGCTATTTAAAATTAGATGCCAGGTTTTGTCTCACGTTTTTTAAAAAAAAATTTTAAAACTACCATCAAGGTCAGTTTTCAAAAATAAATAACGATAGTGCTTAAGAGTTTGGACCTCAAGATGCAGTGGCTGGATTTGGGGTGTTTAATGTTGCAGCATCTGTGATTGTAATGGGGATGCTAATAGCTACTGCACAGGGCTTATGTGAAGATACCTGATACAGAGCAAGTGTTTTTTTTTTTTTTTTTGCTATTATGACTATTAAAGCTGTTCAATTTGTGTGTGTTTTTTTTTGTTTTTCGTATTTAAACATGCTTTGATCTTTAGAGTCTAAAATCTAACCTTGTAAATGTTTTGCTGCATTATGTTCATCCCATTTTTAAAACACGAAACAATTTTAGGTGTCTGTAACCCTCGAGACCTTTCAAGATCTGTCCTTGCCAATTCCTGGCAAGGAAGACCTTGCTAAGCTGCATTCATCAAGTCATCCAACTTCTATAGTCAAAGCAGGATCATGTGGCGAAGCATATGCTCCACAAGGGTGGATAGCTTTTTTCATGGAATATGTGAAGAGGTATGCATTTATTTTCTTTGTATTACATGATTGTTAAAACTGCTGTTTCTGCTGTACTGGCAGAACATTTCCTTTTTTTTCTATCAATGATGTTTCAGGTTTGTTGTCTCATGTGTCCCTAGCTGGTTTTGGGGTCCAGTAGTAACCTTGCAAGATTGTCTTGCTGCCTTCTTTGCCAGAGATGAACTAAAAGGTAAGAAATACAGTAATATCTATGGCTGAATTGTTGTAGGTGAATCTAAAATACAAGTGGGACTAAATAATAAAATGTATTCATAAAAGCTAAGTTTTAAGACAGCTTAATAGTACTTTCACATATTGGCATTAGGTTAGTGTCCACCTTGATAATATAAATATAACAAGAAAAATCACATCCTGAAGTAATTCATGTGAATTCCTGTGGTATAAGACAAATGATAGGTGAATTTTTTTTTTTTTTTTTTTTTTTTGAGACGGAATCTCGCTCTGTTGCCCAGGCTGGAGTGAGTGAAGTGGCACGATCTCTGCTTACTGCAAGCTCCACCCCCCAGGTTCATGCCATTTTCCTGCCTCAGCCTCCCGAGTAGCTGGAACTACAGGTGCCCGCCACCATGCCCAGCTGATTTTTTTGTATTTTTAGTAGATACGGGGTTTCACAGTGTTCACCAGGATGGTGTCAATCTCCTGACCTTGTGATCCGCCCGCCTCGGCCTCCCAAAGTGCTGGGATTACAGGCGTGAGCCACCGCACCCGGCGGTGAAATGTTTTAAAACTGTTCTGAGATCCATAGAAGGGCAAACTCAATCAAAATAATGGACTTATTTATGTGTCTGTAATTGTGAACTACTCCGTATCATTTAAGGTCATTCACTATTTTTGTGTATCTAGTACCTTGCTTGGACATATGACAGGCACTCAGTAAGTTTTGTTCAATGAATAAATGGAAAAGATACTATTTGAGGTAGGTCTTCAGTGTTGGCAGGAGTTAAGGGAGGGGAAGGTAAACAGTAACCTGATTCATGAGCATAGACTGAAAAAAGGGAACCTTGTTTTACTGTGATGGGAGGTCAGCATGGGGCAAAATCAAAGAATTACAGGACCATAATAAGCAATTTGCTGTTAATTTGAAACCAATGTCACATCTGTTTTATTTGCAGGTGACAATATGTACAGTTGTGAAAAATGCAAAAAGTAAGTGACATTGACAGTGCTTTTAATTTCATGTTGTATATTTTCTTGGTTTTAGAATTGGGTATGTGGAGTTAAATTTGCACTGTATTTAGAAAAATATAGGCCAGAAAGCTTTATGCTAGTAATAATAGAGATTAGCTGTTTTGTGAAACAAATGTAAGGTAAAAATTTGACAGATTTAATAGGCCTATCTAAGATGTGAGAGAGTATACTTTGAGGGATGAAATCTGTACGTGATTTTGCGTAAAACATTTTCCTAAATAAGACAATATTTTCTTCTGAATTACCATTTTAACAGGCTAGATTCAGGAAGTAAAAGGTACAAAGTTTCAGATCTACATAAAATTCCTAAAGGTTATACCAACTTCGATGTTATCTGCTGTTACAGTGGCAGACAAGAAGGACAGCTAAAGTCTGATTTTGTTTACATCTACTACCAGCTGCCTTTTTCTATCTTGTAATCAATTTAGACTTTCAATGCTTCTTAGTGGTAAGTCAGAAAAAAGTGTTGGAAGACTTGGCGAAAAGCAACTATTTGTGAGGCAGAGTGAACTGGAAATTTCTTCTCAATCTCTATAATAGAAATACAACGGCCTGCTAATAAGATCTGGAATAATACAGACTTCTACTTCTTGGCAGTAACCTCAAGGAAACATTGATCTGCAACTGATCATGACATGACAGAAAGGAATGGTATACTATTTGGTTGATAAAGATGAGAAAGCTGACTTCTACTTTTGGAGACATTTTATCACTTTGTTCTTGAAGCCCTAGCTGACTGCTGAAAAGGAAGTTGGCTTGGAAAGGGATTGTTCCTTGTAAAGCAAAGCATACTAGGAAAAAGATAACAGGGAAGATGGAAAAGAACCTTGCATCTACCTCCAAATTCAAAGTAGAGATCTGTCAAATGTGTATTGATTTTGATTATTAATAATAACCATCCTTGGCTGG
>NW_016806688.1:321825-353716 GCF_001698545.2 Rhinopithecus bieti
ATGTGAAAGAACATCTCACAGTTTGGGCTTATCAGTGATTTCTAAGACATTCTAATGGATTGCTAAGTCAAGATTAGAAATTGCTTTCCTCCTATTTCATTACGGTAAAATACAGTAAAAGGCTGTATATGTAGATGATTCTTTGTTCAGAAAATGCTAAATCATTTACTTGAAGAGCAAAGGGATTTATTTTGTTTTAGAGAGATTAATTTTAGGGCTGGGCGTGGTGGCTCACGCCTGTAATCACAGCACTTTGGGAGGCCGAGGTGGGTGGATCACAAGGTCAGGAGTTCAAGACCAGTCTGGCCAAGATGATGAAACCCTGTCTCTACTAAAAATACAAAACTTAGCCAGGTGTGGTGGCAGTCATCTGTAATCCCAGCTACTCGGGAGGCTGAGGCAGGAGAATCAGTTTAACCCCATGGGTGGAGGTTGCAGTGAGCCTAGATTGTGCCACTGCACTCCAGCCTGGGCAACAGAGTGAGACTCCCCATCTAAAAAAAAAAAAAAAAAAAAAAATTATAATTTAAAAATTAGGCATTGATGGTCTGAATTAAGTACCAAATTTTCTCCTAAAGTAGCTAATAATGGAAGTATTACTATAAAAATATTTGGTATTTTTTAGCATCTTACAAAAGAAGGTGCTAGCTCCTGAAACAGAAGCAGTTTAATTATTTAGCTTGATCTTATTAACAAACATTTGAATGCTTACTGTGTTCCAGTAGTTATGTGGATACCCGTAGATAAGATGCAGTGTCATCCCTATGGGTATGTAATGTATTTGGTGGATAATACAAAGTATATTTCTCTTGAAATTCCCAAGACCTAATAGTGTTAATAGGTGTGCTAAGTCTAATAAGAAGAAAAATCCATCTACTAGTAATGTAGTAAAATGCATATTGAATTTAATCATTGTCATTAATAGGAAGAGCAGTGAAGAGGCACAAAAAGAGAGGAGAAGGATATCAAATTTGTTGAACATAATGGAACCAAGTCTCCTTCAGTTTTATATTTCTCGACAGTGGCTAAATAAATTTAAGACCTTTGCCGAACCTGGCCCTATTTCAAATAATGACTTTCTTTGTATTCATGGAGGTAAGAAATCCTGTAATGCAAAGCAGTGTTAGAAGTTTGCTGTAAAATAATTTGCAAATTAGGAGAGCCAAGAATTTTCCTCACACACTTATTTCCTATTTCCCCACCTGCTTTCAAACTTAATGGTTTGAGAAATTCACCTGTCCTTTTTAATTATAGGTAATCTCTAGCTTCTTTATTGAACATATATTTACTGAGTACATGCTTTCTAAACTTTTTGCTAGTGCCTAAGGACACTAAAGATCCTTTTTCTTCTGTGAAAGCTCAAATTTCATAGTAGAGTCAGATACATAAAACAGCTGTTTACATTACAGTGAGCTCCTCCATTATACATCATTTTTCCTACTTAGGCATTCCTGTGCTGGTGATTTTATCTGCCCGCTATATTGGTGGCTCTTAACCCCATTGTCTAAATGAATAGCTGGCTTTTTTCCCAAGTATGGAAATGTATCTGGGATTTAAGAAAAAAAAGCCTCATAATTAAATGTAACTTTGGCCCTTGTGAGATTGGCTGTGTTAATGTTTGTTACTACAATAAATAGGACCTTTGTATGATGCTGATTAAACTTCAAGGTTGAAGATGGGATATTCATGGTAATTATGTTTATAGTGAAACCAAAAGGGATAGGGATACATGTATTGGACATAGAAATTTTAAGGTGTGTGTTCATCTTGAGAAAACACAGTCACCAAAAATGCTTGATAATTACCTTTCTTGGGAGAGAGAATGTAAGAACAATGATTGAGCTGGGTGCAGTGGCTCACACCTGTAATCCCAGTGTCTCAGGAGGCTGAGGCAGGAGGACTCCTTGAGCCCTAGAGTTGAGGTTGCAGTGAGCCATGGTCATGCTGCTGCACTCCAGCCTGGGTGACAGAGTGAGACCTTGACTCAAAAAAATGGCCAGACACAATGGCTCATGCCTCTAATCCCAGCACTTTGGAAGGCCAAAGCAGGAGGATCATTTGAGTTCATGAGTTTGAGACCAGCCTAGGCAACATAATGAGAGCCTGTTTCTACAAAAAAATAAAAAAGTTAGCTGGGTGTGTTGAAGCATGCCTCTAGTCCCAGCTATGCAGGAGGCGGGGGTGGGAGGATCCCTTGAGCCCAGAAATTTTGAGGCTGCTGTGAGCCATGATCTTGCCACTGTACTCTCTAGACTGGGTGACAGAACAAGACCCTGCCACTTGAAAAAACAATGAGGATTGATCAGTCATTTAGTTATTGTTAAAAAAATGAGTTTAATCTTTGAAAGGAGTATAATTAAAAGCATGAAACAAATATGTTTAAATTTTTTTTTTTAGGTGTTCCTCCAAGAAAAGCTGGTTATATTGAAGACCTGGTTTTGATGCTGCCTCAGAACATTTGGGATAACCTATATAGCAGGTTTGTTTTTTAAATCAGACCATACAGTGTTGTGAAAGTCAGTTAAACTGGTTAAAAGGGGATTGGATTATTTCACAGATGCTCATTGTGCTGTATGTTTATTCTTTTTCCTTCACTTATTCATTATAAAGTGTGAGTAGGAAGACTTTGTAGCTACTGTGGCATAGTCTAGATAATTAATTTTAATTTTTTTGTTCTAATTGTCTGCAAAGGTATGCTGTGGTAATTTAAGTACTTTGTTTAAAATATTTTGCATATCCCCACACTAAAATTTTACGTATGTATATACTCCGACAATTGAGTATCTTACTCTTAAATTGTAAATTTTTTTTTTCTTTTTCTTGAGACAAGGTCTTGCTCTGTTACCCAGGCTGGAGTGCAGTGGCATGATCTCGGCTCACTGCAGCCTCTACCACCTAGGGTCAAGTGGTCCTCTCGCTTCAGCCTGCCGAGTAGCTGGGATCACAGGCGTGCATCACCATGTCTGGCTAATTTTGGGGTTTTTTTTTTTTGTAGAGATGGGGTTTCACCATGTGCCCGGGCTGGTCTTGAACTCCTGGGCTCAAGCCATATGGCCGCCTCGGCCTCCCAAAGTACTGGGATTACAGGCATGCACCACTGGGCCCGGCCTTAACATTGTAAATTTAAAAATTTTTTTTTTTTTTTTTTTTTTTTTGAGACGGAGTCTCGCTCTGTCACCTAGGCTGGAGTGCAGTGGCCGGATCTCAGCTCACTGCAAGCTCCGCCTCCCAGGTTTACGTCATTCTCCTGCCTCAGCCTCCTGAGTAGCTGGGACTACAAGCGCCCGCCACCTCGCCCGGCTAGTTTTTTATATTTTTTAGTAGAGACGGGGTTTCACCGGGTTAGCCAGGATGGTCTCGATCTCCTGACCTTGTGATCCGCCCGTCTCGGCCTCCCAAAGAGCTGGGATTACAGGCTTGAGCCACCGCGCCCGGCCGTAAATTAAAAAATTTTAAGATGGAGTCTCGCTCTGTCACCCAGTCTGGAGTGCAGTGGTGTGATCTCGGCTCACTGCAACCTCTGCCACCCAGTTTCAAGTGATTCTTGTGCCTCAGCCTCCCGAGTACCTGGGATTACAGGCGCACGTCACCACGCCTGGCTAATTTTTGTATTTTTGATAGAGACGGGGTTTCACCATGTTGGCCAGGTTGGTCTTGCAACTTCTGACCTTTATTTTAAAACATTTTGCACCACAGATTTCCTACTAATTATGTTTTCTTTAATTAAATATTAAAAATAATTCATACATTCAATGCTTCTTAATTGAGAGGCTAGGGGAGGCCTTCATTTGACAACTTGACTATGACTGTGATGTGTAATTTAACATTTATATGTTGTATGATAATTTTTGAAATCACTTCTTTTACTTTGTTGTTGGCTCTAACATTTTGAAGCAGAAGTAAGGGAGAGTTGAAATATAGATAAAGCAAGTTAAGCAATAAACTGATAAAGTCACTGACCTTAATAAACATAATAACAAGTCCTTATATGGTTTTGGTTTTATATTACTTTGAGAATTTTATTAAGATAATTTATTTTACTGGGTATTTGGCCACTGACTTAAATGTTAGAAACAAACTTCCTAGAACATAAGCTTTCTTAAGCTTGCCATAATTTTAATTCTTAAATTTTTCATGCTTTAGGTATGGTGGAGGACCAGCTGTTAACCATCTGTACATTTGTCACACTTGCCAGATTGAGGCGGAGAAAATTGAAAAGAGAAGAAAAACTGAGTTGGAAATTTTTATCCGGGTAAAAAACTGATACTTTTCAAATTGATCTAGGATAAAGATGAAGACCTGACAATTATCAGCTATATGATATTAATAAAATGATTGGATGAAAGAGTTGTAATAGATTTCAAGTGTTCTAGGTGCATAATGGTGAATGACCTCAGGCAGTTCACTACAGTTCTGTTGAGTTATGTTCTCCCTTTGTGTTTTTTTTTTTGTGTGTGTGTGTGTGTATGGGACAAAATCTTACTCTGTCGCCCAGGCTGGAGTGCAGTGGTGCAATCTCGGCTCACAGCAACCTCCGTCTCCTAGGTTCAAGCGATTCTTCTGCCTCAGCTTCCCAACTCAACTGGCGTGCCCCACCACGCCTGGCTAATTTTTGTATTTTTAGTAGAGACAGGGTTTTGCCGCGTTGGCCATGCTGGTCTCGAACTCCTGACCTCATGTGATCCACCGTATTGGCCCCACGAAGTGCTGGGATTATAGGCATGAGTCACTGTGCTTGACCCCTTTGTGGGTTTTTGTTTTTATGGATTGACAATAATTTTTTTTTTTTTAATGTATTGGCACTGGCAGAAATCTTTTTGAAATGGAAAATTACAGGTTTTCTTAAGTTAGTGTTGTCTGTAGTCTATCCAGACTGCATGTACTACTTTCATTCTTTTGTGAGATATATTATTATTTTGTTTTTTTGAGAGACTCCTGAGCTTATAAATATACCCATTTTTCACAAACTGAACATATTATGAGGTGTCCCTTAATTGTAAGCAACAGAAAGTGTGGTCATAAAATAAAAAGAATGAACAACCAGGTTTTATGGGCAAGGAATAGTACCCTTCCAATTATCGAGGTAGCAAGAAGTCTCTGCAGTGCTGCTGTCAGTAACATAGCTCCACTTGAAAAACTGGATCATCTGAGAGACATGTTCATTGATAAATCTACTGAGACACTATTATGGGGAGGAGTAATACTGCAAGAAAAAAAATTCTTTTAGTAAAAGCAGGGGAGAAGATATTAAGCAGATCAAAATAAGATGTCCAGTATGTTTCATATTATTCCTTTCCTGCACATATGTAGACACACACACACACACCTGCTTTTCCTCATTGATTCAGGGCTTTTTTTGTGTCCTTGCCTAAAGTAAAGTAAATTTTACATAAAAAAAAAGATATGGGTATGAATTTATTTATTTTACGTGGGCTTCCTTCTTGAATCTAAGGAAGCAAACTTTAGTTGAATATTAAAAATAGTTTTTTCTATCAATGCTTAAATAATGGCGAATGACTGTGTCAGGGTTTGATTAATAGAAGCTATTCTAAGTATTTTGAATAGAATCAGAATATAGGGAATGAGAGCGTTACATTACTATCGAAGGGACTGGGCAGTTGAGGCCAAGAAGACCACTGCTGACTTTCAGGAAATCTAGAAGTGGGATAGGGTTACCACATTGTGGATGGGAGGGAAGCAGTGGCCAAGGATGGTGTTTTATAACCACACAGGGTAAAGATAACTTCTGTATAGTGAGTGGCATGAGCCCAGTCAAGAGTGTTAGAGCCCAGGCAGAATGAGAAGGGATGCCCATATTGGCCTGACATTGGTGGCTACAAGGGTACAGCATAGTGGTGGTAGTGGCAGTGAGCGATTGGTTCCATATGGGAAAATGATCAAGTCATAAGTGTAATGAGTGCCAAGTTTCTCATTGTCAGATGAGGAAGTTTCAAATATGGAAAAGGAGAAAACTAAACTGTACCTTGTATTGTTATTGGATTGGAGTTATGGGTATCTTTGTGAACTCGTGATAATAACTGAGTAAATATGGACGTGTACGTGTGTGTGTGTGTGTGTGTATGCATGTATAGAAACTTAATATTTCTTAACTCTCACTGAAAGTGCCTTGGATCAATGATTACTCCAGTAGGATTGATCATACCTGTCTCTCAGAGAGAGAGAGATATATATATATATTTATATAGATATCTATATCTATATATAGATTGATTACTCCAATCTATTGATTACTCCAGTAGGATTGATCATACCTAGCTCTCTAGGTCTATCTAGATAGATCTGTATCTAGATCTGTATATGAAATATAGATAGAGCAGGTTAAGCAATAAACTGATAAAGTCACTGACCTTAATAAACAAATACAGGTCTATCTAGATAGGTCTATATCTGGATAGATCTATATGTAACTTTATATATAGAGAGAATATGTTCTATATATAGAGAGAGAGAATACGTTCAATTCAAATGTATATAAAATATAGATATATAGATATGTATCTATATATATCTATATATTTCTGAATTTCATTTTAAAAGACAGGGTCTCATTCTGTCACCAGACTGTGGAGTGCAGTGGCTGGTCATAGTTCACTGTAACATTGAACTCCTAGGCTCAAGGGATCCTCCTGCCTCAGCATCCGAGTAGCTAGGACTACAGATGCACACCACCATGTGTGGCTAATTAAAGAAAAATTTTTTTTGTAGAGACAGTGTCTTGCTGTCTTGCCCAGACTGGTCTCTAATGCCTGGCCTCAAGCGATTTTCCTGCCTCTGCCTCCCAAAGCTCTGGGATTACAAGCATAAACTAATGTGCCTAGCCTCAAAATAAATTTTAGTAATATACAACCTCATTAAATAAAATAGGAGATATTGCATCCATATTAGTATAAATAAATAAATGAATAAATGGAAAGGATGAGGAATGGAATGTTTACATCATTTCAACTTAACTTCCTCATTAAACACTTATTAATTACAAAGGGAAAAGACTAAATTTCAGCAGAGAATCCTGACACTATCTCGATGAAGATAAAATGAGCATCATTAAAAATGAAACAAATCAATTAGTTGGGTGTGCTGGTGTGTGCCTGTAAGTTCCAGTTATTCAGGAGGCGAGGCAAGAGGATCACTTGAGCCCAGGAGTTTAAGACTAGCCTGGACAATGTAGCGAGACTTTGTATCTTGAAAGAAAGAAAAAAAGAAATGAAACAAATAAAAATTATGTGCCAGAATAGTGTACAATTAGAAGAACATGGCACCACTTCTTTGATACACAGGTGGATAACCTGAATCTCAAATGAGGAAAGTCACAAACCCAAACTGAGGGACATTTTATAAAACAACAATCTGTTTGGAAGAAAGGAACATCTGTTCAACTTATTCTGAAATCGAACTAGGTAAAGAAAATTTCTTTGTATACTTGGAGTTTTCCTGTAAGTTTCAGATTGCTTCAGAGTTAAAAAAAATTCAAAACTGCATAAAGCCCTTGGAAACGATTTCAGCTGTCTGCCTGTGACAATGCTCAGAAACCTGAGAAGCTACTGCTACTATCAGGACCCAAGTGAATTATTCAAGATGATGCCCAGAAGACACAGGATGCTGCTGTTAAAGATGTTAGCTACGTACAATACTAAGTGAGATTGGATTCTTTGGAAGATGCTTAGAAGTGGTGGCAAAACCCTACTTATGCTATCTGTGGATGCCTCAAGACTACCCAAAGCTGCCACCAGAGGGGAAATCGTTTTCTTTCTTATACCTTTCATATATTTCATATATCATGGTTATATATAGTCTGGCATACTACTGGCAATGGATCCTGTAAAATGTAGGCTTGTCTTCACAGAAAGGAGTATATGAATAAATGAAAATGATGTTCATTAACAGATAATACAGCACAGCCTACCCCTTTGTCAACCCAGCACCCATATGCACTTACACAACCAAACAACAGTGGCAACAATATCATGCTTCTGCCTGACGTAATACAACTAGGCTCCTGCACCAGTATGTGTTTCATTTGCCCTTTCCCCATATTTGGGAGACCCAAAGTCCCATCAGTCACTATACCATTTCTAAATGATGTTCATAAATCTTTTAGTTCAGACAGTATAGTCACGCTTTTCCCTGTTACACTCTGTGATCTAAAGAATGAACTATAATGTTAACCACCAACATACCTTATAATAGTAGTCAAATGAAAGGAAAAAAATAAATTGGTAGTTATTTCAACATCTGGTAAATATTTATAAATATGTACATGGAGCAAGGAAGAAATATGTATCTATAGCTGATCACTACTCTTTCCTTATTTCCTCTGTTCTCAGCCAATACCTTGGCTGGTTGTAAATGTGTTTACCTCATAAAATAACCCAAGACCTTCATTTCTGAAGGGTTTGAACCCTTAGTAGTCTTGTCTGTATTAGATTTCTCTGAATATGGAAATACTAAATGGTGCCTATAGTGGGTTGAATGGTGGTTCCCAAAAAGATATTTCCATACTCTAATCTCTGTAAATTAACCTTATTGGTGAATGTGACCTTACTTGAAAAAGGGGTATTTGCATATGTAAGGATTTTTGAGATGAGATCATCCTCAGTTGTCTGAATGGGCCCTAAATCCAGTAAGTGACCTTTCACAGAGATACACAGCAGAGAGATACACAGAGAAGAGGTGAAAATCATGAAGATGGAGGCAGACGTTGGAATGATACAGCTGCAAAGTAGAAGCTTTAGAAGCATGATAGGCAAGGAATGGAATCTTCCCCTAGAGCCTCTACAGGGAGAATGGTTCTGCTGACACTGGGATTTTGGATTTCTGGTCTCCAAAACAGAGAGAATGAATACCTTTTCATTTTCCAAAGTTGTGGCACTCTGTTACAGCATTCCTCTGAAACTAATACAGTGGGTATAATCTGGTTTCCCAACATAATCCTCTTTGTTCCTATTGTGTAGTAATGTAGTGTTCATTTTATTTACCTTTTATAACTGGGATCAGTCATTGCAGCCAGTACTGTAACCTCCTCTTTTCTTGCTGATTCAGTGACATGAGAAACTCAAAATGGCCAGAGGGCTGTCTCAACTTTCAGTCCAGTCAAATTGTTGTTGTGTTCCCTCGGGATACAAATCTTCCACATTTAGTAGAGGCCGAAGTTGTGAGTATGGGAAGCAAAACTTTTGTGAATATGTCAGTAGGTAGTAGTAGATGAGCTCTCTTATTTCCTTTACCTGATTCCTAGGTTTATGTATTCTGGTTATGGGAAAAACCACCATATATTGGTTTCTAATTTGGAGCATATACGTCATCGTGTAAGATAATACCAAACTCACAAAGTGTTGCCACCCACACAAAAAAACTAAGTCCAGTAGGCCAACATCTTTTGCAAATGATAGCACATGGTAACATCAGTGAATTTTATGAAAGTAAACCTATTTCTTCATTTCTTTTGTGTAAAATGAATTCCAAGGTCAGAGCCAGTGTAGGATATTATGGTTATGAATGAGTCATTCACTAAGTCCAAGAATAGTGGTACTTGGTAAAACACTGAGTTAGGAAGGTAGACCTAAATCCAGTGTAAGTTATAGGTGTTTAAAAATCATGCGTCATCAAAGGACTCTTATCCAGACTATATAAAGAACATACAACTCAATAAGTAAACAAATATTCCAATTGGAAAATAGGCAAAAGATTTGAATAGAAATTACCCTTAAGAAGATAGCGCTGATAAGCACATTAAAAGTACACAGTCTCAGTCATTAGGGAATTCCTATGAATATCAGTGATGAGGATACAAAATGCTGTGTGCCAAATGATAAACAGTTTGGTAATTTCTTGTAGGTTCAACTCCTAGTACATGACCCAACAATCCCACTCTTAGGTATTCATTCCAGAGAAATGGAAATTTATATTAACATAAAACATGTAAACAAATGTTTATGGCAGTATTGTTCATAATTGCCCAAAACTAGAAACAATTGAAATGTCTGTCATCCGACAAATGGATAAGCAAAATGTGTTATAGTTGTATAATAAAATGCTACTCAGCAGTAAAAAGGTCATGGCATACTGATCCATGCAGCAACATGGACAAATATTAGAAACATTATGCCAAGTGTAAGACAGACTTACAAAAGACTATATAATGTCTAATTCATTTATATGAAATTTCTAAAAAGGGAAAAAGTGTGGAGACAAATGATTAGCGATTTCAAGGACCAAGAGAAGGGGAACTGATTGCAAACTGGTGCAGGACAGCTTTTGTGGCTGTTGGAGGGCTCTGAGCTGGATTGTGGTGACAGTTGCACAACTATAAATTTACAGAAAACCATTGAAGTCCACACGAAGAGTGGGAGGATTACACCTTAATAAAATTGTTGTTGTTGTTGTTGTTGTTTTGTTGTTAAAGCAAATCTGGGACTGGGCAAGGTGACTTATGCCTTTCTTGCACTTTAGGAGGCTAAGGAGGGAAGATTGCTTGAGCCTAGGAGTTGGAGATTACAGGGAGCTCTGACCGTGACCCTGTACTCCAGCCTGGGCAACAGAGCAAGACCCTGTCTTTAAAAATAAATAAAATTGACCGGGCTCAGTGGCTCACGCCTGTAATCCCAGCACCTTGGGAGGCTGAGGCAGGTGGATGACTTGAGGTCAGGAGTTCAAGACCAGCCTGGCCAACATGGTGAAACCCCATCTTTACTAAAAATACAAAAATTAGCCAGGTGTGGTGGCGGGCGCCTATAATCCCACCTACTTGGGAGGCTGAGGCAGGAGATTTGCTTGAACCGGGAAGGTGGAGATTGCAGTGAGTTGAGATCACACCATTGTATTCCAGCCTGGATGACAGAGTGAGATTACGTCACCAAAAAAAAAAAAAAAAAAAAAAAAGTGCAAACCTATTATTATTATTCTGTAAATATTAGGGTTTTTTTTGTTTGTTTTATTCAGCCCCCCCCCTTTTTTTTTAAACAAAGCACATGTGTTAACAAAATAACACTGGAATATAAAAATAGGTGCCCTTGGTGGATTGGAAGCTAGGTGAAGTTTCTGAAAAACTGAAAAAGCAGATAGGATCAGATCAAAGAAGCAAGCAAGTGCCACAGGAAATGACTATGTGGGCTTTAATCTTGGAAGTGGCAGATACCGTGATGACCCTAGCATTCTACCTGTTGCACTGTACCAGGCAGCAAGCATAAAGGTATCTGCCTAGGTAGAGCAGTGAATGTAGACATGTGAAGTATGATTGATATTCAGGGAGATACATCAGGAAATTGCATCCTAAATAACAAAACAAAACCTCAATACATGGGTTGATTGAATGGCAAAATAAATACTATTGGAGAGCAAATTAGTATGCTGAAAGATGTAGCGGAAAGATTTCTCCCAAGGTAAAGCACAAAAAGATAAGCAGACAGAAGGAAGAAAAGTTTTGACATGTTGAATAGCTATAGGATCCAATATTTTTCTATTATGTATTTTTTAAAAGAGAACAGGGTGAGAACTACGTTTAGAGTAACCATTTAGATAAATTTCCCAGAACTAGAGAGAAACACATCCTTAAATTAATGAGGTAACTATGCTTAACTAAATTTTAAAAAGCTTCTACCTAAACACATAGGAAGTAACTTCTTAATACCAAAGATAAAGTAAGTCCTGAAAGTGTTTAAACATGGTAGTGGTATGAATTTAATGGTTGTTATAATTATGAATTTAATGGTTGTTATAATCCAGCATCTGGCAGATTCGGTCTGACATTACATTTTAGAAATCTCAGTTCTCTAGGGATAAGTTTCTCATTACAGAAAGCCCCAACTTTAATTCCATGCCTTGAGACAAATATGCCTTGATTTCTTTGTTAACCATCAGAGACTGCCACAGCATTTTACATTTTATTGTTCCACCGAAGCAGCTAGCTACCTTGTGTCCCAGAAAGATCTTTGCCCTCAGAGAGCTTATGTATACATACATACACACACGTACATATATATACACACACACATACTTTTTTTTTTTTTTTTTTGAGACAAGATGTTGCTCTTTTGCCCGGGCTGGAGTGTGGTGGCATGGTCACAGCTTTCTGCAGCCTTGATCTCCCACGCTCAAGAGATCCTCCACATCAGCCTCCTGATGAATAGCTGGGACTATAGGCATGTGCCACCACCCCCAGCTAATTTTTTTTTTTGTATTTTTAGTAGAGGTGGGGTTTACCATGTTGCCCAGGCTGGTCTTGAATTTTCTGGTCTCAGGTGAGCCACTGTGCCATGCCAGAGCTTATATTTGATAAATATGTTATATATTATATTAAAAGGTGATGGGTACAATGGAAAAGGTAAATAATGAATAGAATCAGAGGCACCAAGATTATAGTGGTGAGGGGGAGGAGTCAGGTTGGAGTTTTATATTTTATTTTGATTTTATTTTATTTTTGAGATGGAGTATTGCTTTTTTGTCCAGGCTGGAGTACAGTGGCGTGATCTCGGCCCACTGCACCCTCCTCCTCTTGGGTTCAAGTGATTCTCCTGCGTCAGCCTCCCGAGTAGCTGGGATTACAGGCACCCACCACCACGCCTGGCTAATTTTTGTATTAGTAGAGATGAGGTTTCACCATGTTGGCCAGACTGGTCTCGAACTCCCCACCTCAAGTGATCCGTAAGTGATCTGTGATGCTGGGATTACAGGCGTGAGCTACCGCGCCCAGCCCAGGTTGGAGTTTTAAACAGGATGGTCAAAATAGGCTTCATTGAGAAGATGACATTTAAGCAAAGACTTAAAGGAGGTAAGGGAGATAGTCATTCAGATACCTGCAAAAAGAAGGGTTAGTGCAAAAGCCTTGTGAGGCAGGGGTGTATTTGTTTGATTCTGGGAATAACAAAGTGGCCAGTATGACCACCAGTGAAAAATGAGGAAGAAAGAAGATGAGGTCAGATTATGGGGGGAGATCATGGAGGTGTGTCTGGGCTATTTTTATAAGGAAATCTGTGGACAACCACAGGGGTTGATTAATTTGATTAGAGGAATTATATAATCTGAACTTGGTTGTCTTTGTCCACAGGTAGTGTGTTCCATGGATTTAATTGCCCATCATGAGATATTTTTAGGAGTCTTATACACTGCTACAATTAGATTAATTCCAAATACCCTTAATTTTCCCGAGCCTCTTTTGCTTGTGCTTCTCTTTCTGTATCAGTTTTTCTGTCGCTTGGGTTTTTTTTAACTGGCTAACCTGGCAAAAAAGAAATTTACTAAGAATAAAAATTGAAAACCCATACCTCCAAAAGTTTGAGAACTAAGGTAGCCCTGAGTATCTACCTGAGTTGACATTGGAGTGATTCCATTCTAACCATTAGGTCACTTCTCTGAAGATTTTTATTTCTGGTAGAGTTGTGTATAGTTTGAGTCACATACCCATTCCTTAGGCCTAAGAGCTGGAAGAGGGAATTGGTTTTCAGGGACTCCCACCGCTTTTTAGAATTTACCTATACATTTATGTATATTGCTTGTGAAATGACATGTAGAAAATCATTCATTGCAGCATGGCAGGTAACAGCAAGTTGTCTACCAGTATCTTAAGTAAACAAAGTATAGACTATGGATATAATATGTGTACATAAATAAAGTTTATGCATTAGATTTTTAATAAATATGTGCAGTATTTATTGTTTTGAAGACTTTGTCTTGACCATCTTCATTTACCCAATCTTTATGCCCCTTTTATGTTTACTTGTTAAATTTTGAGACAGAACCTAGAATTGTTTATTCATATTGCTACCACATATCCTAGTACTAAGTTAGGGTACATCTTACTGTACCACTTTTTTTTTTTTTTTTTTTTTAGACAGGATTTTTTTTTGTCCCCCAGGCTGGAGTATAGTGGCACAATCATGGCTCACTGTAGTCTCAACCTTCTTAGCTCAAGCTATCCTCCTACCTCAGCTTCTCGAATAGCTGGGACTGGAGGCACGAATTACCTCACACAGCTAATTTTTTTTGTATAGGCTGAGTTCGGTGGCTCACGTCTATAGTCCCAGCACTTTGGGAGCCCGAGGCAGGTGGATCACTTGAGGTCAGGAGTTCAAGACCAGCCTGGCTAACATGGTGAAAACCTCATCTCTACTAAAAATACAAAAATTAGCCAGGTGTGGTGGCAGGCACCTGTAATCCCAGCTACCCAGGAGGCTGAGGCTGGAGAATTGCTTGAATTTGGGAGGCAGAGGTTGCAGTGAACCCAGATCGTGCCATTGCACTCCCATTGTATATTTTTGGTCTCTATTTTTTGTCTGATTCTGTTCTTTTCTTTTTTTTCTTTTCTTATTTTTTTTCCTGGGCAACAAACAAAACTCTATCTCAAAAATAAAAAATAAAATAAAAAATAATTTTTTTTTTTTTTTTTTTTTTTTTTTTTTTTTTTTTTTTTTTTTTGTAGGATTGTTTCTCACGATGTTGGCTGGTTTTGAACTCCTGGGTTCAAAGACTCCTCCTGCCTCAGCCTCCGAAAGTGCTGAGTTATCAAACACTGAAGTGGAGTGATTGTATTGTTTTGCCATAAAGCAAGTTTTAGATACTAGGTGATTGTTTTTTTTTTCCCCTTCTAGCTTAATAGAGCGTTCCAAGAAGAGGACTCTCCAGCTACTTTTTATTGCATCAGTATGCAGTGGTTTAGAGAATGGGAAAGTTTTGTGAAGGGTAAAGATGGAGGTAAGTGGTTGACTGAAAAAGTTTTTTTTGGTATATTACTTGTTTTTTTGTTTGACAAATATTTCTTGAATATCTATGTGTACTTGGGATTACACTATTGAACAGAAGAGAAAAAAATCCTGTCCTCAGGGATCTTCACGTTCTAGTTTATATTCTGTTGGTTTTAAATTTTGTTAAACTTATTTTATGAATTATAGCAGGAATAAGAGAACTGAACAAAGTAAATCTGTGATCTTAATATTGAAAAAATTTTGGAAATCTTTATAAGGAGTAAGAGGTTGCTTAAGTTATGGTTTATTCAATACAGTGGACTTTTAAAGTAAAATTGTATAACAATATTTAATAATTTGAAAATAAGATACTCTGATATGTGCCGGGTGCGGTGGCTTACGCCTGTAATCCCAGCACTTTGGGAGGCCGAGGCGGGTGGATCACCTCAGGTCAGGAGTTCAAGACCAGCCTGACCAACATAGTGAAACCCTGTCTCTACTAAAAATACAAAAATTAGCCAGATGTGGTGGCAGGCACCTGTAATCCCAGCTACTCAGGAGGCTGAGGCAGGAGAATTGCTTGAATTCGCGAGGCGGAGGCTGCAGTGAACTGAGATCATGGCCACTGTATTCCAGTGTGGCCAACAGAGCAAGACTTTGTCTTTAAACAAACAAACAAACAAAAAGATATTCTGATATGTGAAAAAGGCTGCAACAATATGCCCGGTTAAAGCTTTTTTGTATTTATGTATTTACTTTTTAAAATTTTTAATTAATAGAGACAAGGTCTTACCTCTGTTGCCCAGGTTGAAGTACAGCAGTGTGATCATGGCTCACTGCAGCCCTGACCTCTCAGCCCATGCGATCCTCCTACCTCCATCTCCTGAGTAGTTGGGACCACAGGCATGTACTACCACACTTGGCTAATTTAAAAATTATTTTAAAAAATTAATTGTAGAGATATGGTCTCACAGTGTTGTCCAGGAACTCCTGTGCTCGAGGAATGCACCCACCTTGGCCTCCCAAAGTGCTGAATTACTGAGTGTTCTCTATATTGCCCAGGCTGGCCTCAAACTCCTGGGCTCCAGTGATCCCCTTGCCTCAGCCTCCTGAGTAGCTGGGACTGTAGGTGCTCACCACCTTATCTGATTTTTCTACACCTTTAAAAAAATTGTATTTTTATTTTGTAAGTTCCAGCATACATGTGCAGGATGTGCAGGTTTGTTACATAGGTAAACGTGTGCCATGGCGGTTTGCTGCACCTATCAACCCATTACCTAGGTATCAAGCCCAGCATGCATTAGCTGTTTTTCCTGTTGCTCTCCCGCCCCTCATACCCCAGCCACCCTGCAACAGGCCCCAGTGTGTGTTCTCCTCCCTGTGTCCTTGTGTTCTCATTGTTCGGCTCCCACTTACTAGTGAGAACATGCAGTGTTTGGTTTTTTGTTTCTGCATTAGTTTGCTGAGGATAAGGGCTTCCAGTTCCATCCATGTACCTGCATAGGACATAATTTCTTTCCTTTTTATGGCTGCATGGTATTCCATGGTGTATATTTACCACATTTTCTTTATCCAGTCTATCATAGATGATCATTTAGGTTGATTCCCTGTCTTTGCTGTTGTGAATAGTGCTGCCATGAACATATGTGTGCATGTATCTTTATAACAGAATGATATATATCCAGTAATGGGATTGCTGGGTCAAATGGTATTTCTGGTTCTAGGTCTTTGAGGAATCGCCACACTGTCTTCCACAATGGTTGAACTAATTTACATTCCCACCAACAGTGTAAAAGTGTTCCTATTTCTTCACAGCCTTGCCAGCATCTCTTGTTTCTTGACTCTTCTTTTTTTTTGAGGTAGAGGCTCACTTTGTCGCTCAGGCTGTAGTGGAGTGGTGAGATCTCAGCTCACTGCAACCTCCTCCTGGGTTCAGGCGAGTGTCCTGCCTTAGCGTCTTCTTTTGAGAAGTGTTCATGGTCTTTGCCCACTTTTTAATGTTTTTTTTTTATTTTATTGTAAATTTAAGTTTCTTTTACAGCTTTTGATGATGACCATGTGGTTCACTTTTGCCTTAAATTTTAAAAAGAATATATTTAAACACTTTCCTTTATAATGCTTTTATTGTTTTTAATGTTACTTTGATAATCTGAAGCACATTAATTGTATAATTTCTTTAAAGTTACAAAGGAATTGCTATTTTTTAGCATTAGTGGTACATTTTGACTTGTAATCCCCAAACAGAGAGTTAAACAATAATTTCTGTTAGACTGTGATAGTTGTGAACAAGCCTCTCTTATCTTCTTTCCTGGTTCTGTTTTGGGGGAACTAAGAACTAAAAACGAAGAAGCTCAGGAGAAGACATTAAGAATTAACCTAGGCCAGGCGCGGTAGCTCATGCCTGTAATCCCAGCACTTTGTGAGGCTGAGGTGGGCGGATCATGAGGTCAGGAGTTCAAGACCAGCCTGACCAACATGGTGAACGCCATTTCTACTAAAAAAAAGCAAAAATTAGCTGGGCATGATGGCGTGTGCCTGTAATCCCAGCTACTCAGGAGGCTGAGGCAGGAGAATCACTTGAACCCGAGGTGGAGCTTGCAGTGAGCTGAGGTCGTGCCACTGTACTCCAGCCTGGGCGACAGGGCGAGACTCCATCTCAAAAATAATAATAATAATAATAATTTGGCTAAGAAATAACCAATCTGATAATATAGTTACAGGTCACAATTTTGTCAAGCACAAAATTACACAATTTTTGTTACATTTCTTTGAAAAATACATTTTGATATATTTTCCTTTAGATCCTCCAGGTCCTATTGACAATACTAAGATTGCAGTCACTAAATGTGGTAATGTGATACTTAGGCAAGGTAAGTTTGACTCGTATTTAAGCTTTTACTTGTGAGTGATTTGTCACTGTTAGAAATATGTTATCATTAGTCATCTATAGTACTTTTTTACCCAGCTGAAGAATGTAATCCATACATTAACTAGGGCAAATAATGGAAAGCAGCCACTATTTTTTTATCTGAGGAAAGGTCTTAAGGCTGTTGGTAAGAGCTAAGAAAAAGCATCTCTGACATTTTGAGACAAACCGTATGTTGCAGCTTATAACAATATGGGCTGGTAGTCTGCGGATTCATGTTCCAAAAGTTCTCAATTATCCCTAGAAGATTCATGCTGGGGGGTACATTATGAAAGCTTTTGCAGTATGAACGTAGGTTTGTAAACATTATTTCTTCTACATAATTTTAAGGAGCAGATTCTGGCCAGATTTCTGAAGAAACATGGAATTTTCTGCAGTCTATTTATGGTGGAGGGCCTGAAGTTATCCTACGACCTCCGGTTGTTCATGTTGATCCAGATATACTTCAAGCAGAAGAAAAAATTGAAGTAGAAACTCGGTCTTTGTAATTTTTAGGATGTAGAGAGTTCTAATGAGGAATCATTTTCATGTCCCCTGACATGTACACATGCGAAAACATTCCTAAAAGCGTGTTTATTTTCTTTGTTTTTTTTTCATCATTTATCCCATTTATTTCTTCTTAGTGGGCATTATGGAAGAATATATTAAAATGTGTAATATACCACGGGTTGGTATATTTAATTTTAAATACTTACCATAAAGTCTTTCAGTGTAATTTTTCTTTGAGACAGAGTCTTCCTCTGTCACCCAGGCTGGAGTGCGGTGGTGCGACCTCTGCTCACTGCAACCTCCGCCTCTTGGGTTCAAGCGATTCTCCTGCCTCAGCCTCTTGAGTAGCTGGGATTATAGGCACCTGCCACCACGCCCGGCTAATTTTTGTATTTCAGTAGAGATGCGGTTGCACCATGTTGGCCAGGCTGGTCTCAAACTCCTGACCTCAGGTGATCCATCCACCTTGGCCACCCAAAGTGCTGGGATTACAGGTGTAAGCTATAGCGCCTGGCCCAGTGTAATATTTTTGAAAGAGGAGGGACAATTGTGAAATCAGTAGGTTATCTTTAATCTTTGTACTACATGCAGATCCATAGTATCCTTTGTAGTGTTGTAAATACTTTTACTTTGAAAACTTTTTCATTACCCTAAATCACTGTAACTCTGACCAGTCTTTCAGTTCTCCAAAAGCCTAATTTAATTGTGTAGTTTTATCATGGCTTCATATAATAGAGAGCCTATTTTAAGTTGAAAGTAGTAGTCAGAAAATTGTTAATTTCCTAAAGCTCAGGAAACTAGGGTGTCACTTTTTTTGCACTGCAGCATATACACTAGCTTATTAAAATTTACAAAATGTCTTTTTGAATGTATCAAGGATGTATTTAGTTTGAGTGGAATTTGTCAGCAAATATCAGTAACTTATTGCCGCTTATATTGTACAATGTTAAACTTCAATTCCTGTAACTCTGGTTAGTATTAATGTCAGTAACTAAAAAACTTAGAGTTAGTTTTAGGGCACTTTTTATTTTGAGAGCATGAAGTGTGGAATGTGTCACTGCGATTGGTGATAAAACCAAGGCCACTTGTAGCTTGATTTTTTAAATGAAATAGATAAAGTCTTTTTGAATAATATAGTATGCACTGCTGTTTGCTTGATTATGTAATGTCAAAAGTTTAACTATATTCCAAGTACGAAAACATACTGGATTACATTGAGGATGCTGAATAGCATTCATGATGGCTTTGTTTTGCTTTGGGGCAGCTGTCACCAGCTAAAGCAATGTTGTTAAAATTAGCTCAATAAAAATGATTTTAAAATGTAAAACTTGAATGTTGAATTTATTTGATAGACGTTAAAGGTAAAAGGTATTAAGTTTGTTAATATTAATACCTTCTTGCTGTTTCTATTTTATTTGATTTATGTATTCTTTTGAGACAGAGTCTCACCCTTGCCTAGGCTGGAATGCAGTGGCACAGTCTTGGCTCACTGCAACCTCCACCTCTCGGGTTCAAGTGGTTCTCCTGCCTCAGCCTCCCAAGTAGCTGGGGTTACAGGCATGAACCACCACGCCCAGCTAATTTTTGTATTTTTAGTAGAGATAGGGTTTCGCCATGTTGGCCTGACTAGTTTCGAACTCCTGACCTCAGGTGATCCACCTGCCTTGGTTTCCCAAAGTGTTGGGATTACAGATGTGAACCACTGTGCCCAGCCAGTTTATTTTAAAATATTTATTTATTTTGAGACCAGGTTATGAGACTGGCTAATTTTTATCTATTTTTTGGTAGAGATGAGGTTTCACCATTTTGCCCAGGCTGGTTTCAAACTCCTGGGCTCATGTGATCCAGCCACCTCGGCCTCCCAAAGAACTGGGGTTATAGGTGTGAATCACTGCACTCGGCCTCTTATTTCTTAATCAGAAGTATGCAAACAAGTCATTCAGTGTAGTAAAGTCAGTTTTTATTTATTATTTTAGTTCTTTTAGACAGGGTTTCTCGAGCTCTGTCACCCAGGCTGGAGTGCCCAGCATTGAATACAGCTCGCTGCAGTCTCCATCTCTTGGGATCAAGCGATCCTGCCATCTCAGCCTCCTGAGTACCTGAGACCACAGGTGTGCACCACCACACCTGGATAATTTGTTTTATTTTTTGTAGAGACAAAGTCAGACTTTATTGCTGGGGCTGGTCATCAGTGTAGTACAATTTTGATGTTTAATGAAATGAATTTTAATAAGCAGCCATTTAAGATCTACTTGAAGTTTGTAAAAATATATAGTAAAATATGATTCTATGATCTTCGTCACGGTCTGAATGTTATTGATTTTTTTTGAATCACCAGAATTTAGTGTAATGCCTAGTATTTAGTGGTTAATCAAAAAAGATTTGTTTTTAATGATTGTTATTTATTGAAACTTAGATTGTTTCATTTTACTAAAGTGCTTATATATATATATAGCCACCATGACCAGCCAATCTTTTTTACATTATAATTGTCAAAATGCATAATATGTTAAGTAAAGGGCTAGCAATACCATAGACTCGGAGCTAAAGATTGATCAATGTGTTGACAGATGTGGGATGAAAGAAATAGTTTCTCTAAGGATGATTTTCCTAGAAGTACTTAAGCTGAGAATTAGGCAAATTGCAATCAAAGGCTAGTGAGAGCCTATATGTGTTAAGAGTCTATTGATTTATAGGCTGGGCATGGTGGCTCATGCCCTGTAATCCTAGCACTCTGGGAGGCCAACGTGGGTGGATCACTTGAGGTCAGGAGTTTGAGACCAGCCTGACCAACATGGTGAAACCCCATCTCTACTAAAAATACAAAATTAGCTGGGTGTGGTGGCATGTGCCTGTAATCCCAGCTACTTGGGAGGCTGAGGCAGGAGAATTGCTTGAACCCGTGAGGTGGAGGTTGCAGTGAGCTGAGATCGTGCCACTGAACTCCAGCCTGGGCAACAAGAGCAAAACTCTGTCTAAAAAAAAAAAAAAAAAGATAAAAGAGTCTTGATTTATAATACGAAGGTGATTACTTTTGAGGCCCTGAAGTCCATTTGTTTAAATTCAAATCCTAGTAGCTATATTAACTATGATTTGGAACAATATTTAAAGTTCTCTGATTTCCAGTTTTCTTCATTTGCTAAATGAGAATGTTGTAGTTTGGGCTTTCCAGGAAGCAGACACTGAGATAGTGTTACTACATGCATATGATTTGTTGGGGAATAACACAGATGAAAGAAAATGAGAGGAACAGGATTGAGCAGGAGGAGTAACCAGAATGATGCAGACCTGACAAATTCTCTGCCAGGCCCATAAGGCAATATGGAGCTAAGATTACCCATTGGAGGAGCCCTGCATTGGGCAGAAATGACTAGGCCCTTGTATTGTCACTAGGCCTTGTTCTGTCACTGACTAGTGGCTACCTGAAAAAGAGAATAAACTCAGCTTGACCCTGATGGAGCTAACAGAGATTGTCACCCACCCTTCTTCCTCTCAGCTGCACAGCAAGTGCTTTCTAGAAGAGGGGTCTGAACAGCAATCTTCATATCTGCCACACTCAGTCATAGGATTATGATAATTATGTGTATTGTTATATATAATATATACAACATAATTGGCACTTGGTGGTGTAATTCATCATTCTTTTTCTCCTTTTCAAAATGTGTAATTTTTTTTTGAGATGGAGTCTCTCTGTCGCACAGGCTGAAGTGCAGTGCTGTGCACTTCAACCTCTGCCTCTCAGGTTCAGGTGATTCTCCTGCCTCAGCCTCCTGAGTAGCTGGGACTACAGGTGCACGCCACCATGCCTGGCTAAATTTTTGTATTTTTAGTAGAGACGGGGTTTCACCATGTTGGTTAGGCTGGTCTCAAACTCCTGACCTCAAGTGATCCGCCCGCCTCAGCCTCCCAAAGTGCTGGGATTACAGGCGTGAGCCACCACATGCTAGGCCCAAAATGTGTGATTTCTAAGGATGCAACATTAGTTATGTAAGAGTCCTGTCAAAAATATTTAATCTGGATCTAAGAAGAGAAGCAAGATAACTTTTTATATTTAAATTTAAATAGTTTTAGGGGTACAGGTGGTTTTTGGTTACCATGGATACATTCTTTAGTGGTGATTTCTGAGATTTTGGTGCACTAGTCACCCGAGCAGTGTACATTTTACCTAATATGTAGTCTTTTTGCCTCAGCCCCTCCCAAACTTACATCCCAGTTCCCAAAGTCCATTATATCACTCGTATGCCATCGCATCCTCATAGCTTAACTTCCACTTGTGAGAACATATGACATTTGATTTTCCATTCCTGAGTTACTTAGAATACCAGTTCCATCCAAGTTGCTGCAAAAGACATTATTTCATTCCTTTTTATGGCTGAGTAGTAGTCCATGGTGTATATATACCACATTTTCCCCTTTTTTTTTTTTTTTTTTTGCCTTGAGACAGAGTTTCACTCTTGTTGCCCAGGCTGAGGTGCAATGGTGCAATCTTGGCTCACTGCAACCTCCACCTCCTGGGTTCGAACAATTCTCCTACTTCAGCCTCCTGAGTAGCTGGGATTACAGGTGCCTGCCACCACGCCCAGCTAATTTCTGTATTTTTAGTAGAGTCAGGGCTTCAACATATTGGCCAGGCTGGTCTCGAACTCCTGACCTCAGGTGATCCGCCTGCCTCGGCCTCCCAAAGTGCTGGGATTATAGGTGTGAGCCTCTGTGCCCATATACCATGTTTTCCTTATCCATTTGTTGGTTGACAGGTACTTAGGTTGGTTGCATATCTTTGCACCTGTGAATTGTGCTGCTATAAAGATGCATGTGCATGTGTCTTTTTCATATGACTTCTTTTCCTTTGGGTGGATACCCAGTAGTGGGATTGCTGGATCGAATGGTATTTCTACTTTTAGTTCTTTAAGGACTCTCCATACTGTTTTCCATAGTAGTTGTACTAGTTTACATTTCCACCAGCAGTGTAAAAGTGTTCCCTTTTCACCACATCCATGCCAACATCTATTATTTTTTGACTTTTTAGTTATGGCCATTCTTGCAGGAGTAAGGTGGTATGTCATTACAGTTTTAATTTGCATTTCCCTGCTAATTAGTGATGAGCATTTTTTCATGTTTGTTAGCTGTTTGTATATCTTCTTTTGAGAATTGTCTCTTCATGTCCTTTGCCCACTTATTGATGGGATTTTTTTTTTTTTTCATGCTGATTTGTTTGAGTTCCTTGTAGATCCTGGATATTAGTCCTTTGTCAGATACGTAGTTTGTGATTATTTTCTCCCACTCTATGGGTTGTCTGTTTACTCAAGATAATTTTTTTCTTTTTCTTTTCTTTTCTTTTTTTTTTGAGACAGTCTCACTCTGTTGTCCAGGCTGGAGTGCAGTGATGTGATCTTGGCTCAGTTCAAGTGATTCTCCTGCCTCTGCCTCCTGAGTAGCTGGGACTATAGGTGCACGCCACCCCACCCAGCTAATTTTTGTATTTTTGTAGGAACTGGGTTTGACCATGTTGGTCAGACTGATCTCAAACTCCTGACCTCCAAGTGATCCACCTGCCTCTGTCTCCCAAAGTGCTGGGCTCACAGGCGTGAGCCACCGTGCCCAGCCCTTGGGATAACTTTTTTTTTTTTTGAGATGGAGTTTTGCTCTTGTCGCCCACGTTGGAGTGCAGTGGCACAATCTTGGCTCACTGCAACCTCCACCTCCCAGGTTCAAGCGATTCTCCTGCCTCGGCCTCCCGAGTAGCTGGGATTACAGTTGCCTGCCACCATGCCCAGCTAATTTTTTCTTTCTATTGTTAGTAGAGACGGGGTTTCCCCATGTTGGCGAGGCTGGTCTCAACTCCTGACCTCAGGTGATCTGTCCACCTTGGCCTCCCAAAGTGCTGGGATTACAGGCGTGAACCACTGCGCCCAGCCAGGATAATTTTTTTAAAGGCATACGTTATAAACACAGCTTGCCTGAATTCTAAAAAATTAGTGTTATGATAGACAGAAAAAGGCTAGATGAAGATTAAGAGAACATGACTACTAAATGCAATGTGTGATCCTAGGTTGGGCCCTGGATTGGAAGAGATAGTATCTAAGGAACCACAGTGGAACAGTTTGGGAAATTTGAATATAGACTATGTATTAGATATTCGGTAATAGTATATCAATGTTGAGTTTCTTGAGTATGATAACCAGTAATATAGGAGAACAACCTTGTTAGGAAATTTATGCAGAAATGCTTGTTTTTAGGGTGGAAGTCATGCTAATTTGAAACACACACAGTCAGACTGTAAGAGTTTCCTACCTGGGATGTGCTGTTTACCTCTTCCAAGCCCACAGAATTGCTTTCAGCCTAGATTGAGAGATGTTGTAATAAGGAGTCCCATAAAATTAACTGTTGGATTTACTGGAAAGATGCTGTTAAGGATACTCTTCACATGATGTCATTGTGAGAAACTCAGAGAAATTCATCTTTAGTCTTAGTCCTGGAGTAGTAATGCCTCCTTTGGGCAGAATATTTGTTACCCTAGGCATACTAAACCTGTTATAACTGATTTTGTTTTTCCTTGTTACAACATCTGCTACAAAGCTTAAAGGAAGTTTTCAGGACCTTAGAGTATGTATTTTTAAAAAAATTATTTATTTTGAGACAGTTATGCAGTGTTGCCTAGGCTGGAGTTGCATGGGCATGGCTCACTACAGCCTTAACCTCCCATGCTCAAGCAATCCTTCTACCTCAGGCTCAGCTGGGACCACAGGCTGGGACCACAGGCATGCGTCACCACACCTGGCTAATTTATTTTTATTTTTTGTAGAGATGGGGTCTCGCTATGTTGCCCAGGTTGGCCTTGAACTCTGTGCTCAAGCAGTCCGTCTAGCTTGGCCTCCCAAAGTCTTGGGACTGCAGACGTGTGAGCCCCTGCATCCAACAAGCATATATTTTTGTGCATCATTTTTGTTTCTATTTTCTTTTGCCCTAAATTTCTCATTTTAATTATTTTGAATTCTGTTTTACCCATTATACTGATTTTTTTGGGTAAGCTACATGTATTTTTAGAAATAAGCAAGGTATAATTGTTAAAAATATGCCAAATATATTGGCCTTTTTGGTGATGTATAACAATGTCTTCCCCACCAGACAGTAGGCACCAGAAGGTTTTGTCTTGTTCCCCCCCTTGTGTTTAACATAATGTATGAGACAAAACAGGTTCCTGGTAAATTTGTCTAATAAGTTCACATTTAGGACTCCATTTTCAAATTTCTTCCTCACTGGCTTTTGGTTACTACTGTTCAATTTTCCTTTACAGTTCTGGTCCCTCATTTCTCCTCTGTGGTTTTTACTTTCTTCCTTGCCCTCAACAATGTCAGTGCTTCTCAGGGTTTTGTTCTTGGTTTTGTTTTTCTCACTCTGTGCTCTCCCTGGGTAACCAAATCTAAACCTCAGGTTCCAGTTACTATGTCTAAGCTAAAGACTCACAAACCTGTACTTCCAGCTCAGACCTGAAGCCAGCATCCTCGACATGTATCTAACTGACTCTTGGGTGCTTCATTTAGATGTACTGGGGTTGCCTGAAACTCAGTATACCCTAATGAAACACATCATTCCCCCCTCTAAACTTGCTCCTACTTTAGTATTTTCTGTGGTCATCAATAACACCTCCATCTCCCTGGTCACCCAAGCCAGGAATCCTAGACTCTCCTTTCACTTCCCACTAATTCAACTACCCAAATCTTAGAGATTCAGCCCCCAAAAGATCTGGACATATACTGTGTTTGGACATGAGGGCACTCATTAAACCAATCATAATGCCATGATAGTGTCCTCAAATAGAAGAGTGGTTAAATAAATTATGCAATCATTTATCAGGGTTTATTTTTATTTTTTAGAGATGGGGTCCCACTGTGTTGCCCAGGCTGGGCTACACTGGCATCATCATAGCTCACTGCAGCCTCGAACTCCTTGGCTCTCAGGTGATCCTTCTGCCTTAGCCTCCGGAGTAGCTGGGAGTACAGGTGTGTACCACCATGCCTGGCTAATTTTAAAATATTTTTTGTAGAGATGGGATGTTGCTATGTTGCCCAGACTAGGCCTGAACTCCTGACTTCAAGTGATTCTCCCACATTGCCCTCCCAAAGTGCTGGGATTACAGGTGTGAGCCACCATGGTTGGCCCATTTCTTGGGGTTTTTGAAGAATATTTAATACATAGAAAAAAAGCTCATGATCCAGTGAATTAGGATATATGACTTCATATCAGATTTTATATACAGGGGGAAAAAAACAGTGGTTTCTTTCAGGCAATAGTAAGTAGTAATAGTAAATAAATAATAACTTCCATCCCATGTAGGGGGCTTTGCATCAACTGTTTTCTTTCTCTGGAGTGTTTTTCCCACCTTTGCCCAACTCCTAAATGCATTCACACTTTAGAAGTAGTGAATGCATACTTCATCTCAGATTGGATGTTGCTTCCTCAGAAGTACCTTAGAACATGTATGTACTTTTGGGCATATGGACATATTCTTATAGTGACCTGCACTTTTTTTTATATTCTCCAATTTAAAACTTAATTAAAAGTAAACTTTAATGTCAAAATGCAAACTTGGGGAGGGCAAAAAGATCACACACAAGGCTGTCACTTCACCCTTGGAGGGTTGCACAGCGGCTGGCAGAGGCGCTCCTCACTTCCCAGATGGGGTGTGTGTATGGGGGGCGGGGGACGGCCAGGCAGAGGCGCTCCTCACTTTCCAGATGGGGTGGGGGCCAGGCAGAGGGCTCCTCACTTCCCAGACGATGGGGTGGGCCGGGCAGAGGCGCTCCTCACTTCCCAGACGGGGCCGGGTGGGTGTGGGCTGGGGGGGCGGGCAGAGGGGCTCCTCACTGGACAGTGGGGGGCCTGGGCAGAGGCGCTCCTCACTTCCCAGAGGGTGTGGTGGCGGGGAGGACGCAGGGCAGAGGCGCTCCTCACTTCCCAGACAATGGGAGGGCCCGCAGAGGTTCTCCTCACTTCCCAGAGTTGGTGGGGGAAGGGCAGAGGTGCTTCTCACTTCCCAGACGGTGGGGGTGGGGCAGGCAGAGGTGCTCCTCACTTCCCAGATGGTGGGTGGGGGGGAAGGGCAGAGGCACTCCTCACTTCCCAGACGGTGGGGGGCCGGGCAGAGGTGCTCCTCACTTGCCGGACGGTGGGCCTTTGGGCAGAGGCGCTTCTCACTTTCCAGAGGGTGATGGGGGCCAGGCAGAGGCGCTCCTCACTTCCCGGACGGTGGGCCTTTGGGCAGAGGCGCTTCTCACTTTCCAGAGGGTGATGGGGGCCAGGCAGAGGCGCTCCTCACTTCCTAGATGGGGTGGGGGCCGGGCAGAGGAGCTTCTCACTTCCCAGACGGTGGAGCAGCGGGACAGAGATGCTCCTCACTTCCCAAACGGGGCGGGGACCGGGCAGAGGTGTTCCTCACTTCCCAGACGGTGGGGCGGTGGGGCAGAGGTGCTCCTCACTTCCCAGACAGGGCGGGGGCCAGGCAGAGGTGCTCCTCACTTCCCAGACAATGAGGGGACTGGGCAGAGATGCTCCTCACTTCCTAGACAATGAGGGGACGGGGCAGAGTCGCTCTTCACTTCCCAGATGGGGCAGTGGCCGGGCAGAGGTGCTCTCACTTCCCAGACAATGAGGGGACTGGGCAGAGACACTCCTCACTTCACCGACGGGGTGGGGGCCGGGCAGAGGTGCTCCTCACTTCCCAGACGGTGGGGCGGCGGGGCAGACGTGCTCCTCACTTCCGGACGGGGCGGGGGCTGGGCAGAGGTGCTCTTCACTTCTCAGAAGGGGTGGGGGCCAGGCAGAGGCGCTCCTCACTTCCCAGAGAGTGCAGGCCGGGCAGAGGGGCTCCTGACATCCTAGATGGTGCAGTGGCTGGGCAGTGGCGCTCCTTACTTCCCAGACAGTTGGACGGCCGGGCAGAGGCCCCCATCACTTTCCAGATGGGGCCGCAGCTGGGCAGAGGCGCTCCTCACTTCCCAGACGTATGACCTGCACTTTTCATGAATGGTACTAATCAGTTTCAATTTATGTGATTATATTTTAAATGTCAGCCTCCCTCCCTAGACTGTGGGCTCTGTCCGAGTAGAAACTGTGCTTGCTTTGTTCACCACTGTATCTCTAGCACCTTGTATGGCACCTGGCATATTTGTTGAAAGAAAGAACTACATCAATGATTTGCAAAGTGTGTTCTGAGGTGGCATCTTACCTGATGTGGTAAGGGATAGAGGAAAATGTCAGCTGATTGCCTACTCCCAGGTCCTCTTTTATTTGGCTCAAATATTGGATCCTGGCATAAGAATATGAGTATACAAGAAATTTCCAGTGCTTCAGAAAAGATTGTACAAACTGCTGAATTAGTTGATGTTAATGTATCTTCCTTCTTCAATATTCTGTGATCCTAGATGAAAATAACAAAGGGGGCCAGGCGTAGTGGCTCAGGCCTGTAATCCCAGTACTTTGGGAGGCCGAGGTGGGTGGATAGCTTGAGGCCAGGAGTTTTGAGACCAGCCTGGACAACATGGCAAAACCCCATCTCTATAAAAAATACAAAAATTAACTGGGCACGGAGGTGTGTATCTGAACTACAAGGGACATGGGTGGCTGCAGTGAGCCTAGACTGTGCCAGTACACACCAGCTTGGGCAACAGAGCAACAACATCCTGTCTCCAAAAGAAAAAAAAACAACAAAATAACAAAGGCCATGTAGGAATGCATATGTCGTAATTAGGGAGTGGTATTTGCCAGCAAGGTTGGCAGTGGTTCCCTTTTCCAGGAGCAATGAAACTCCCCTTTCGCACTCTTAATTGAGGATCTCAGGGGCTCCTATCCCTTTCCACTTGGCTAAGGGTTATTCTCAGGCCTGAAGTTTTTTCTTGGCTACCGTCTTTACCATCCATGAAGTGCTTTCTCCTTATCCTGTAGGGATTCCCCAAAGACCCTACAGTCCAGCCATTTGGGGTTACTTGTAGTCCTCTCCCATTCACATACTCATTCATGCAGTTCCCTTAGCCGAGAATTATCTTTTTTCTCTTCTTAGCAAAGTCATCCTGTAACTTAAATGCCAATCCTTGTAAGAAGCCTTTCCCAGAAGCCCTCCTGCGCTCCCATAATACTTTATTCTTGTATCTATATAGAACCTTCTGCAGTTCAAATGGACAAGTTACTTGTTTTATCAATAGAAGAATACAAACAGTGTTACAGGCTGGGTTCCCAGGAAGCGCACTCTTACATGACTAGTGTGCAGGAGATTTATTAGGGAATGCTTTTGGAATCATCACTTGTGGGAGGGAAGAAAAGCTGAATTGGGCAGAAGCAGCTAGGCTTCAATGAAGTCTCAGTGGAATGCCTTAGCTGATCCTGCAAGTTGTTCTGCAGGAGATGAGAAAATCCATCAGAATTGTACCAAATGGAGGTGAGAGGGCTGAGCCTTTTATCCCTGCATTGATCAGTCACTGGATGCGGCCTCTCTGAGAACATTATGACACTGTGACACTGGCGTGCCTGAAAGGGGCTGACAACCGATGGCTTGCTATGGGCATGACTCTTGGCGGCAGCAGCTCAGTTCTTTATTCCTGAAGTGGGGTCTGAAAAGTGCATCTCAAGGCCTATATATATACAAATAGTATATATCTCATAGGATTGTCAGAAGCCCAAAATAGGGTAACATAGAAAAGTACACAGCATTTGGCTTGGCACATAGGAATCAAAAGCATGCTAAGTATGGCTATTATAATAGCTATTATAATAGCTTATTATAATATAATATTATAATATTATAATAGCTCTATAAGTAGAAAGAGCAAGTTAGGGAAACGTGCTTACTTTTGTAAGTCTTAGTATAGGGCACTAGTATGTTTTATCTTTCCTTTTTTATTTTTGAGACAGAATCTTGCTCCGTTGCCCAGGCTGGAGTGCAGTGGCGCAATCTCGGCTCACTGCAACCTTCACCTCCTGGGTTCGAGTGATTCTGCTGCCTCAGGTTCCCAAGTAGCTGGGATTACATGGGATAACAGGTGTGTGCCACCACACCTGGCCAATTTTTCTATTTTTAATAGAGATGAAGTTTCACCATGTTGGCCAGACTAGTCTTTAACTCCTGACACCTCAGGTGATCTGCCCATCACGGCCTCCCAAAGTGATGGGATTACAGGCGTGAGCCACCGTGCCCACCACCCCCTTTTTTTTTTGACATACTGCCACCCAGAAACACTGGTATGTTCAATAAATACTTGATGTGTTAATTAATATAAAAACATGTAACCCTTTTCTTGAAGTAGATGTTACTTTGAACTCAAAGTTAAAATACAAAACACCATTTAATAACTTTTATTAGCAACATAAAAGAAGGCACAACATGTATTCACTTGCCTTAAAAAAAAAATAATGTTCCAAAGGAAAACAAAAGTAATGAAGCAGTACTGGACAACTGTCAAAGAAGAGCGCGGGTTAATGGCTTCTACCACTGGATTTTATATTTTTGGAACATAATCTTTATAGCCAGGGAAGGAGGTTTAGCTGTTTTTCCACAGCTCATAAATGATGTTGTTTATCTTCATTAATGTGTGTGGGGCTTCATTTTCCTACATGCTCAATATATTTGGTAGATCTGTTTTGATATTACTGAGCACTGCTTTGTGCCAGGCACAATTCTGGGGATACAGTAATGAGCAAAATAGTTTACTAAGTCCCTGCTTTTAAAAATCTTACATTCTTGGTGGTGAGGATACTGACAAATAAATAAGGTCTGGAAGTTGTAACTGTTATGAAGAAATAAAAGCAGGTACAGAGTTACAGCAATGGTGCAGGTGTACTTTTTTGGATACAGTGGTCTGGGCAGCCCTCTGAGAAGGGACCTGAAATATGCATCGAACATCGACGAGTTAAAAAAAATCTGGAGGAAATGTTCTGTCAGAGAAATCAGCAAGCGCAAAGGCCCGAAGTGGTTGGAGTTTGCGTGGTGTGGTACCAGCTAGAAAGCCAGAGGTGAACGAGGAGAGGCAGAAGCATCATCATAAATACACATATGGATGTTCTCCTGGCTTGAGACCACAGTGCTAAGGGAGGTGGGGTTTACAAATCTCTCAGGAGGCCACAAAGGGTAGGATGAAGCCGATTTCCAACGGCGGAGCTACGAGGACGCTTTTCCTCTGCTAGGGCCAGGTTGGACAATTGCAAGGGATGGACTGCAACCCGCTCTCGGAAGACCAACCTTCGCCCAGGGGCAGGGATGGGCCGGGAAGGGCCTCGGCAGCCCCCGACCCGCGGGCGCTGCACGGGCCGCGGTTACCAGCAGGCGGTGTAGTGAGCGCGCCTGCAGCAGCAGCAGCAGCAGCAACAACAGCAGCAGCAGTCGCCGCCGCCGCCGCCCGCCCGTCCCAACGAGGAGGAGAAAGGAGGGGACCGGAAGGAGCCGCTGGTGCTGCGGGAAGTGGCAGGAGCTGGAGGCGGGGACCCACCTGGAAGCGCCGGGGCGCCGCTATCGAGCTTCCTGCAGCGGTGGCCACCCGAGCAAGTGCCGTGGCGGGGGCGGAGAGCGGCCAAGGCGGCGGCGCCTCCCCAAGTGGCCCGTGGCGTCCGACCCCGCGTGAAAGGTGAGCAGGAGCTCGGGGCACGTGGTGAGGGCCAGACACGGGGGAGGGAGAATGAAGGGGAGGGAATGGGGTGGCAAACGATCGGCTTGGGACCCGGATTTGGAGCCAAGTACTGGGAGGGGGTGGGCTGGAGGCGACGACTGCGACGGCTGTGACGGCGAAGCCCCACG
>NW_016806688.1:354034-383470 GCF_001698545.2 Rhinopithecus bieti
TGGAGGCGACGACTGCGACGGCTGTGACGGCGAAGCCCCCACGTGGGGCGGGGGTGCGCGCGCACGTGTGCGCGGGCGAAAGGGGGGCGGGGAGGGCTCCTGGGAGGGCGTCGGGCGCGCGCTCGCTCAGTGGCGGCCCACGTGATGGGCACGCCGAAAATCTGTTTCCACGTGACAAGGAGGCCGGCTGAGGCAGCGCGTTGCGCTGTGTTTGTGTAGTATAACCGTGGTAATTTGAGGTTTTTAAGATTGCCGCTTTTCTTCTGTACAAGGGGAAAGGAGGAGACATATGAAGCGGAAAAGACTTCCTACTCAGTCTTTTAAATGTTCACTACACTGTTAGTGAAGTGCTTTTTAAGTTCCGAAATACTGATTTTTTGCTGTACCGCCATGTTAGAGGAAGCTCGCGAGATGCGAGTGTGTTTGTATCGCGAGATCTCTCGATTCTCGCGGGACCTCGTTGGCAGAGCAGTTGTCCTGGATGGCGGAGCCTTGGGTTCCGGGGACCTGGGACCCGCAACTCTTTCTACAAGGCAAGTCGTTAGGGAGGGGCCCAGGGCGAGTGCCTCTTGGTGCCGGGATACGTGCTGTATCAGCTTCCTATAGTCTTGAAGGGAATACAGTAACCCCATTGAGGCAACGCTGCCCTCCCCATCCCCCTGCGGGCGCTCCGCCACCTGCAAAAGCATATGCACCCCTCAGCCGGGTCCTTCTCCCCACGCAGTGATAGTTCCACCCTGTCCCACTCACTGGAAGTCCGGAGCCGTGCTCGTGCAGACCTGATGATTCCATTGGATACCGTTCCTCTTACTTTAAAACGTTCTTGTCAGTTTTTCCCTTGTTGCCATTTTCTAAAGTATTCCAGACCTGTTAACTATTTTGTCGCGTTTTCTGCTGCAGTACCTGTCTCCAGTCTCCTGAAACAGAACTCCTCCCATCTCTTTTCTCTGGGTGTCATTTGCTCATCACCCTGACTTCGTATTTTCAGTAACTTTTGGCAGTATTTGGAGGGCCCATTATGTCTCTGATAGCACCTAAGGTCAGAAGAAAATCCTGCTTTTAATCATTTTGTACGTGCCTATTAACTCAGTTATCGGTAGGGTTTTAATTACCACTGTGTTACTGACGTTGCCATCTTTGATGTTTAGGGATGGTTAGGGTAACAGACGGTTTCATGTGAATTTTTATTTTTATTTTTTTGAGACGGAGTCTCGCTCTTGTCGCCTAGGCTGAAGTGCAGTGGGGCGATCTCGGCTCATTGCAACCTCCGCCTCCCAGGTTCAAGCGATTCTCCTGCCTCAGCCTCTCGAGTAGCGAGTAGCGAGTAGCTGGGTTTACAGTCGCGCTTCACCACGCCCGGCTAATTTTTGTATTTTTAGTAAAGACGGGGTTTCACCGTGTTGGCAGGCTAGTCTCAAATTCCTGACCCCAAGTGATCCACCTCCCTCAGCCTCCCAAAGTGCTGGGATTACAGCACTGTACAGGCGTGAGCCACCGCGCCCGGCCTCAGGTCGACTTTTTAGTAAAGAGCAAACTCAAACTTTGGTATCAGAGTTTGAGCTTTATTTTTCTTAAATGAGTTTGAAATCAATTTAATATTTCTCTCCAATTCCCTAATGTCTCAGAAATCAATTTACAATATACCTTTGTTTTTTCGTATTCTTAAGTAGTGTTTGGATTTTTATTTTAAGTAGTTGCAGTACTAAATAGGGAGTGGGGAGTTAATTACAAAACGAATCAGATGACTAGTTAATTCATTCATAGTTTGTTTTTTACAACTACAAAAGTTTTTTTTTTCCTGCACGTCATACAGAGGTATATAGTATAGAGTAACACAGTACTTATTTCAAGGTACCACAAAGTTCCATTCCTGAGTCTTAAATCTCTGTAACCAGCCTTTGTGGTTGCTCTGTATCATTCCAGATATTTCCATGTTTTAGTTTAGTTTTTGTTTCTTAAATGAAGGGGAGAAAGTGTTGTTTTAATGGGGTGTCAACACAACGTTGGCAATCAGTAAACATTTTTTAGCCAAATTAAATTTTTGTTTAGTGGTATGTGCCTATTTGTCAAGACTCATGTATGCATACTTAGATAAAAAGCAGATTTTTTTGTTTGTACTGATTTTTTTGGTAGTATAATCTTGTGAAAATATCACAAATGACTTATTTTTGCAGTAAAGTTGATTTATTGTGCTTGGTAGCTTTGCACAGAAAGTACATGTAAAACAATATTTAAATAAATTAATGTTTTATCACTTGAGTTTTATATTTTTATGTTTAATGTTTGTTACATATTTAACTTTATATATTATATATTCTAAACTGTAACCTAACTATATAGGAGTTTTTCAGAC
Organism: Rhinopithecus bieti; assembly: GCF_001698545.2. Lineage (NCBI taxonomy): Eukaryota > Metazoa > Chordata > Mammalia > Primates > Cercopithecidae > Rhinopithecus > Rhinopithecus bieti. The sequence continues at coordinate 356,388 of NW_016806688.1, forward strand.
GTTTTAAAAGTTTATCAGTGTGATTAAAATGGTAGTTCTGACCCTGCAATTTAGTGATCTCAATTGGAGAGTGGTTGACATATCAGTAGTTGGTACAAACAAAGGTATATATACTTGAAGTTGCTAAGTGGCTATCATTTTGTAAGTGTTGTTTTTGTAATTTCCCCCTTAAACCTACCAGTACTAATATTTACCAGACCAGTCACACAAGAAAAGTGTCCACTCTTTGGGCAATGTGGTTTTTTGTTGTAACAGTGCAAGTAGAAATGTTGAGGAATAGAAGTGAGCGTTGAGAGATACGATGTTGGAAAGAGGAAAAGGGGATGTTGGGAGTGTAGAGGTTGATGTTGAAATGGAATTGGACAAGTTGAGGAGAAAAGAGGAATGTAGAAGGTTGACAGTGAGTGAAGAGCCATGGTCCAAGAATAGTTAGGCTCATAATAGTTGGAGGACAGCCGAGTCAGTATTTGAGGCAACTTTCTCCTCATCTTTTTTTAAGACAGTTCTGGGTCGGTTCACAGAATTGCTAGATATTTCCTGTCATAAAAGTCAGCAGCTTAAGGTGATACTTAATTGAAACCTTGTGAATTCTTTACTTTAGATAAAGCTATTCAGTTAAATAACATTTGTCAAGTACATTTTACTATTATTTTTAGTAGTAGAAAATTGTGAAAGTGACAATGAGTTTGAAGGTCACAGTTCTACAATGACCTTTGCAAAGGTATCTGCATAAATTTAGCTTGGTAACTCGGCCTTTAATAGTCCACGTACATCTGATCTATGAAATAATATATGTTCCTTATTCTTAGGACTTTTGTTTTATAAACTTTTCAGTAGTGGGTCTTGGTAATTACCAGTCTTTTACAGACACGAAATTATTTGTACTTGGTAGAAATATACTGAGAAAATCCAAGGAAGAGGAAAATGTGTTTTACATGGTTTGTTTTGCTTGAGTAAAATTTAAATAACCAAGAAATTTAATTTTCATTTTTCTCAATTATTACAGTCATATAAATGATGAGAGCTAATGAACTTCAGTGATCAGAGGAAATTAGTAACAGTGATAATATAATACTGATTTGTTCTCACTTGAATTTTTTTCTTAAGGTCTGACACCATGCCAGTTTCCACAAACCTGTAACTTTAAGTTACCTTAAGCTGGCCTGGTGGCTCACGCCTGTAATACCAGCACTTTGGGAGACTGAGGTGGGAGGATTGCTTGAGACCAGCAACAACATAGTCAGACCATGTTTCTACCGAAAAAAAACAAACAAAAAAAAAACTGGGCGTGGTAGTACATGCCTGTAGTACCAGCTACTTGGGAGGCTGAGATCGGAGGATCGCTTGAGCCCAGAAGGTTGAGACTGCAGTGAACTGTGATTGCACCATTGCACTCCAGCCTGGGCAACAGAGTGGGACCATGGGTCAAAAATAAAATAAAAACACCTAAATATCATATGAAAATTCAGTTTGGAGTTGCCTACAAGGAATAGTTGCTAGAAGAGTTTCATTTTTGTAGTAGTATTTACTAGAGATTTGGTGTATACTCTGGTGCAAATTTCTGTCGTTAATGCTCTGATAACTACTATAATTGTACTCTGAGAACCACTCTCAGTAAATATTTCCCAAAGTCCAAAGTCTTGACTTGATTATTTTGTTTGACCCTTTGCTTTTCACTTTTTCTGTTTTTCTTTTCAGCTGATCTTTCTCATTTATGTAGGTAATTTTTGTCTTATTAGAGAGGAGTGAGTAACTTGCCCTGAGGAGACTATCACTTTGTGATTAATCATACTATTCAGGTATTATTATTACTGTTGTTTTTGGAACTCCAGTATATTTGTAAGATAGAGTCAGTGATTCAACTGACATTTATTGCTAATGACCTCAGCCATTTGAAACATAGCAGAAATCCTGGACATGAAAAAATCTGTAAGCCTTCAAAATGACTGCAACCAAGTATAATAAGCCATTAGCCTTTATTAGGAAACAACTAATTGGAAGTAGTCCACAGATAAAAATCTTCAGTGTTGGCCATTGGAGTTAGGGACATTAGCAGCTGAAATGACATCTTCAGGGGAAAAGGAAGAACTATTAAAAAGTAGGTGGAACTATGGTAGAATAGTGTTTTAAGGCCATTACATAAAGACATACACTCCTATAATCATTAACTTCTGAAGGAATGACAGTATCATAGAGCATCCTAGTAAGATGATGCGTGACAATGATGACTTTAATAATAAACCTTTATTCTGTGTATTATGTTTAAGGAAGTAAGAAATTGGTGTCTTTTGAGATTGCTATAAAAGTAAACATTTTCAAAACTGTTAATTAAATGTTACGTTTCAGTTTTCTGGAAAATTTACTTGTAGATCTCTCCTTATCAGATGATACCAAATAAAAATGGTACTGTTGTGTGTGGAACTTCCTTTGTTTTATTTTATTATTTTAACCTATTTATCCTTCTACTTAATATTTCAAGGAAACTCCCAAACAAGACTCTGTTATATTTAATATTTGATATCAGTAATGAACAACCAGTTGCCTAAAGATTAGCACATTTGCTAATGAAGAAAATAGTAAAGCAGATAATTAGAATTAGTAAATGACCTATGCATATGATTCAGTTGTATAGTTTTGAATCCTGGTATTGAGTCTATTAGCCTAAGTGTCCTAAGGTGCCAGGTTTTTGTAGTGAGTTTTCTTCGTTGCATTGCTGGCCTTCTCTGTCTAATTTAGTATGTTAATTTAAACCTTATGCTTCCATTAGTGGTAGATAGTCTTTGACTTGTGTATAAGGTGTGTGTATGTATTTTAATGATTTTGAAAGCTGGCTTGAGGAATTAGATCTTGGGAATTAATAGAATTATTATTAGAATTTTGATATATTGCTTCCATTATTTTAATGTATATTTTTTACATATTTCTGGGTAAAAACATTTAGTTTGATGTCCTGCTTTTTAACCTACTGTTAGGTAACACTTTCCCATTCTCACAATGCATCTTAATAACTATCATTATAAATGATTGTAAAATATTCTGTGCAGTGAACATATCATGTTACCCCCCATGCAAAGAACATATACACGTTTCTTGTATATAGTATTATCTCTCTCTTGTGTATTGCCAGAATTGATTTTTTAGGTACATGTTAAAGGCTCTTAAAACATACTGCACAATATTAATGAAAAGGGATAAATTTGTATTCTCTTTCCAGTGGTTGTTACCCTTTACTCATCAACACTTCACGTTTTTTATAAAGGTTTAATGGGGATGTATGACATATTGTGCTTTATTTCTTTAATTACTGAGGTGAAGCATGTTTATAGTTGTATTTATCTTGTGATCTTTGAAGATAAATAGATTTTAACATGATTGCAATCAAACATCTTTTTGTTTGTTTGTTTGTTTTGAGATGCAGTCTTGCTCTATTGCACAGGCTGCAGTGCAGTGGCACCATCTCGGCTCACTGCAGCCTCTATCCCCCAGGTTCAAGTGATTCTCCTGCCTCAGCCTCCTGAGTAACTGGGACTATAGATGCATACTACCATGCCCAGCTAATTTTTGTATTTTTGTAGAGATGGGGTTTCGCCTTGTTGGTCAGGCTGGTCTGGAACTCTTGACCTGAGGTGTGATCTGCTTGCCTCGGTCTGCCAAAGTGCTGGGATTACAGGGGTGAGCCACCGTGCCCAGCCCAAACATCTTGATATAATTTTGTTCTACTGATTTTATGAAATTCCTCCCTTTTTAGAACTGTAATAAACAATATTGGTTTAATTCTGTTTGTTTAGTTTTTCTAAGTTAGATTTAAATAAATTTAAGTTTTTACCTCATCTGGCATTGGTGTGAAATGAGAATTTAAATATTTTCCTCCACATTGGTAATTTTCTCAACTCGTTTAAATAATGCTTTATTTAATTTTAAATTTTCTCATTTTTTTGTTATGCTTCATTTTACATTTTAATCATTTTATTTTAAATTGTTTATTTTATCCCAATCCTTAAAACATTCATATTGTTTTAGATGGTTCTATGATATGTTTAATATATTTTGCCTTGGCTTTCTTATTGTGGTGTTTGTTTCCTTATTTATTTTTAAGATTACTGTAAGTTGAGAATAATAAAGCTTATTTTTTAACAAAACAATGTTTTATAATTCCTTTTCTTGTCAGCCAAAATTTGAAATAAGATTTTTCCATGCCACATAATTCAGTTGCATTCAATGAAAATTTCCCCCTTCTTGAACAGAGATAAAATATGAAACTACTTAAAAGTACTATGCTGGCCACAGTGGCTCATGCCTGTAATCCCAACACTTTGGGAAACTGAAGTGGGAGGATTGCTTCAGCCCAGGAGTTCGACACCAGCCTGGGCAACGTAGTGTGACCTCATCTCTACAAAAAATACACAAAATTATCCTGGTGTGGTGGCTTGTGCCTGTAGTTTCAGCTACTGGGGAGGATGAGGTGGAAGGATCACTTGACCCCAAAAGGTTGAGGCTATAGTGAACCCAGATTGCGCCCCTACACTCCAGCCTGGGTGACACAGTGAGACCCTGTGTCAAAAAACCCCCAACAACAAACTGTAAGGAGAAAAACTACTTTGGCAGATTTTGGGGAATTAGAGAAATTAACTTCTAAAATTAACAGTTTAGGATGTATGCTTAGAGTGTTAAACAGCAGTATACAACTTGATATCATATACCTCTAATATACTAAAATTTTTCATTTAAAGCTGTAGCACTTGGGTTACAGAATCACAGTAACTTTTTTCTTCAGATGTTGAGATAGCAGTATGATACATGTACTGAAATTTAATAACACAAGACATTCAAGTAAGCTTTAGGAAGGTATCTATGTCAAGAGAGCGTTTTTAATACTGAAAATGCTTACTGTTTACTATGATGCCTTTTTTTCTGTTGTGAAATAATTTGTGATCTCAAAATAATTGAAAAAAGGTATTTATGTTTGTTTACATTTTGAAATTGTGATGGCTGCAAAGCTGTTAATTTTATTAAATGGCTTTAATGTTTTTTGTTCACAGATTTTTCTGGTTACAATAATGCTAGTAAGAAAAGCCAGATTAAGTAACTCTGAGTGTGAAAAAATAATAAATATTTGAAAAAAAAAAGTGTGTCCTGTGCTTAAAGAACACCTACAGAGAATTGAAGATGAACAATTCGATGTGATGTAATTTCCTTCTATCTTGGGTTATGGTGAGATTTAAAGGGATTGGAACATAACTTACACCTTTTTTGCTATTGAAATTTTGCTGCCCCATGAGAGATGAGTTGCTTTTTCAAAATGTCACTGAAATGGTCCAGGAAATAGAGTTGCTTAATTATATTCTGGCACTATTTACCCTCCTTACTAGTTTTTAAAGTTTTTTTTTTAATTGGTCGGAAGTTCAAGGAAAATAGATCCTGCCATTGTTACACACTTTCCCATTGGAAAGCAGATTGATGTGTTTCATAAATGAAACGAAATAATGCTTTTAGGTGGCTTGGCTGTATTATAGAGGGAACTAACTACCAAGATTATTTCTCCTGGCAAAGGGGTGTGTGTGAGATTTATCCACTGATAGCCCTTGAAGAACTTTGTAATACTTTCTCTTTTATTTACTTTTTTTATTTCCATAGATTATTGGGGATGTAATACTTTTTTTTTTTTTTTTTTTTTTTTTTGAGACGGAGTCTCGCTCTGTCACCCAGGCTGGAGTGCAGTGGCTGGATCTCAGCTCACTGCAAACTCTGCCTCCTGGGTTTACGCCATTCTCCTGGCTCAGCCTCCCGAGTAGCTGGGACTACAAGCGCCCGCCACCTCGCCCAGCTAGTTTTTTATATTTTTTAGTAGAGACGGGGTTTCACCTTGTTAGCCAGGATGGTCTCGATTTCCTGACCTCGTGATCCGCCCCTCTCGGCCTCCCAAAGTGCTGGGATTACAGGCTTGAGCCACCGCGCCCGGCCGATACTTCTGTATATTAACTCTCCACTCCCCACCCCAAACCTATAATTCTTACCTGAACTGTCTTCACCATATGTAGATTTTTATGGTGTTTTTGCAGTAATTTTTTTTTTTTTTTTTTTTGAGACCGAGTCTTACTCTGTTGCCCAGGCTGGAGTGCAGTGGCATGATCTTGGCTCATTGCAACCTCTGCCTCCTGATTTCAAGCAATTCTCCTGACTTAGCCTCCTGAGTAGCTGGGACTACAGACATGCACCACTATGCCTGGCTCATTTTTGTATTTTTCGTAGAGATAGGGTTTCGCCATGTTGGCGAGACTGGTCTTGAACTCCTGACCTCAAGTGATCCGCCCATCTCGGCCTCCCAAAGTGCTGAGATTACAGGCGTGAGCCACTGTACCTGGCCAATGTGTCTTTTCCTAAGGAGAAATCTCTTTTTCCTTCTTTTTAAATAAAGGTAAATGCAATTAAAGTCTAGTACACGTATAAAGTTCTCATAAATGTACACCTCAGTGAATTTTCAGTGTAAACACACTGGTGTAACCGTCACTAAGAGGAACACTGTCAGAACTCCAAAAACTTCTGTGTTTATTCCGGTCATTAATGGTCCCTAGGTGCCACCCCCCACCAAGAGAAACCACTTTTGATGTCTAGTATCATAGAATTGTTTGCTTTTGAGCCTAGGATTTATACAGTTTGTATTGTTTTTGTGTTTGGCCTTTTTTGCTCAATGTTATGTTTGTGAGATTCAACTGTTTTATTGTGTCTTCATCCTGTTCTAATATGAGTAACCTGAGAAATCCTATAACTCAACCTGATTTGTACCTGGAGATCTCAACACTTAGACATTTTTCTCATGGCATTCATAGTTTTCAAGAACTCCTAGGAGGGGACATCAAATAAAAGCCTTCTTTGTTTTAGACTCTGTGGTAGCCTTCTTTTGTGTTTTAATGCTATTTGGGTAAACAGTATATTTTAAAATTTTTGTCACTGATGGCTTATGCAGTACCTCAGTTGCTTTTGTTTTGTTTTTTCCTACTTAAAAATTTTGTTTTAAAAACTATAGTACAGGATTCCTGGCCAGCTAATGGCCATTTGGACTTTTATGAGTTGGTAGCTTTCTTTTCATTCTTTGAATTCCTCAAACGTGATTCCCATTCTAATTTTTATGATACCATGTAGTATCTTCAGTTATTTCAAAGCATGTTGTGAGCCTCCCCACCAAGAAAAAGATTCCAATTTAAGTTTAAGCCACTTTACTTTCAAAATACTTACATTTATGAACAGTACAATTTTTATGTTCATGAACAGTACAACATTGTGGTGTGTAGATTATAAAATCAAAAAGGCTGGTAAAATATTGGGAATCAACTAAGAGCCTTACCAGCTTATTAACCCCTTTCAGGCTAGCTTCAAGTGTAAAGTGCAACTTTTTTTGTGTGTGTGTGTGTGTGGCAGAGTCTCACTCTGTCACCCAGGATGGAGAGCAGTGGCGCAGTCTTGGCTCACTGCAAACTTCAGCTCCTGAGTTCAAGCGATTCTCGTGCCTCAGCCTCCTGAGTAGCTGGGATTACAGGCGCCCACCACCACGCCTGGCTAATTTTTGTATTTTTAGTATAGGCGGGGTTTCTCCATGTTGTCCAGGCTGGTTTCGAACTCCTGACCTCAGGTGATCTGCCTGCCTTGGCCTCCCAAAGTGTAGGGATTACAGGCGTGAGCCACCCTGCCTGGCCATAAAGTGCAGCTTTCTTCTCGGGAGTTCTCCTTTTGTATTTTCGTCCCATTTCACTTTCTTAATTTTAAGGAAAGTCATAGATTTATGACTGTATTCCTGCACATAATTTTTCTTTCATATAAGTCCTATGGTTATGATATGCCTGGATGATATGTGCATATAATTAATATAATTAATATAAAGGCTTAATTTCCTTTATAAGCGAATTTTGGTTATTTCAGTCAGTAAGTGTTAGGGCCAGAATATTATAAATGGCAAATAGTTGTTGAAATTAGATATTTTGGTCATGATTAAGAGTAATGTGTATGCTTAGCAGTCCTGTACTTCAGTCATCTTTTATTTGCTGAGCTTTTGTGGAAATTAAATGATTGTAAAGTTTTAGCCTAATTTCTAAAAAAAAAAAAATCATTTGTTTTTTAATTTGGAGAGTTTAAATGTCTGACTTGGGGGAAACATCGTCATGCCATAGGGAAACATTATCTCCTGAAGAATGGGGGAGAGATTAACTGACTTTTGTAATGGTTATAGAGTTACTTCTAAATTTGAATAAATACCGTTCCTACCTAGTGAACTAGTCAGAGCATTTTCCAGTGTGACCTAAGCCAAGCACACAGGTAGGTACTTCTCTTTGTTTATTTAGGAGAATGTCTCCAAGGATCTTTTGATTTATTTGTAGATATATGGCAGTGGTTCTCAGTATTTATCATTCATCATAATCGCCTGAAAGTTACTTGTTTTAAATAATAGATTGCTGGGCTCTGCCCTTAGAATTTCAGATTTAGTAGGTCAGGAGACCACACTTTGTAGCACTACTTGGGTATAGTCAGGGTATCTGCATTAAAAAACAAAATGAACAGACAAAAACCCCACAAGTGATTCTGATACATATCCTAGATGAGAACCTTTGATCAATAGTTCTCAATACAGTATATGGTTCTGGGCATAGCAGCAGAGCATCACTTGGGAATTTTACAAATGCAGATTTTCTCAAACTCTGGAGATGGAACCCAGAAATCTGTGTTTTAAACTAGACCACTAGAGGATTCTGGTGTGTGCTAAAGTTTGACAGCCATCCTTGTAACTTTATAGTTCCTGGCACCTATCAGGGAATTTACTAGAAATTCAGATTTCACACTGCACTCCAGACCTCTCATATAACAGATTCTGAATATCAGAATCTCATTTTACAGTAGTCTCTCCTGCACTCTTATCTTCAGTTTTGCTTTCCTTGGACTGAACATATTAAATGGGAAATTCAAGAAATAAACAATGTTTTAAATTGTGTGCCCTTTTGAGTATTCTGATGAAATCTCTTATTGTCCCTCTGGTCCTGCCTGGGATGTGAATCATCCCTTTGTCCAGCGTGTCCATACTTTGTATGCTTCCCACTGGTTAATCACTTAGTAGCCATCTCAGTTATCAGACTGAAAAAACATAGTATATATCCAGTTTGGTACTATCCTCAATTTCAGGTATCCACAGGGGCGGGAGGGGGGTGAAGGGGAGCGGGGGCATCTTGGGAATGTATCGATTGTGGATGGGGGGAGGGAACTACTGTAACTAGATTCCAGGTGGTTTGTATGTATATTGAAGATTGAAAAGAGCTGCTTTAGGTGATTTTAAAAACTATTACAAAAGTAGTACTAATAACTAAAATTTATCGGACATTTGCTGTGGGCCAGATACATGCTAGATACTCTATTCATTATCATTAGTACTCCCTACAACCTTATACAGAGGGTTACTGTAACCCTCATTCTATAAATAAAGCAAAGGGGTATCCTGCTTGGTGTCGCACAGGTGCTAAATGCAGGGTTTGGGATTTGAACCTTAGCACTCAAACTGTGGAGTTTTGGAGTTTGAGGTGCTATCTTCATATGTATCTTCAGTACCATTTGTGTGCATATATGTCTGTCCTTGTTCCAGTGCCATAGATTATATTCTAATGAATTTTTTTGGTATCACATTTTACAGTGACATTTGAATTTTTTTTCAAGTCTTATATTCACCAGAACAATCAGAAGTGGAAACAGCTGTGGTTTGAATACTTTGGTCTTGTCAACCTAAATAACAGAGGCTTTCTATACGAAAATGATGTTTATTTGGGAATAGGGCATTGGAGTGGGAATATTGTTGGTATAGTAAACCATGTGCATATACAGGGAGGTAAAAGAAGACAAAAGTTTTTAAAGGAAAAGTGAGGAGGATTTCCTAATTATTTTGAGATAATTATTCTTGGCTGCAAGGGTCAATAAGTAAAGTGCCTCCATTCTGAGGTTGGACCGGCAGTTGCTGGGCAGATGTCCTCATAGAAGTTTAAAACCACCCCCCCCCCCAAAAACAACAACAACAACAACAACAACAACAACAAACAGAGTGTTGCTCTGCTTCCCAGGCTAGATGTGAACTCCTGGGTTCAAGCAATCTTTCTGCTTCTTGGGTAGCTGGGACTACAGGTGTGTATGTACCATGCACCTGGCTTGTTTTTTTTTGTCACGTTTTGTATAAGGTGGTAGTTTTTGCAGAGTCTTTTGTGATAGTTTTTATCATGCATTACCCTCATGAGAGCCCTTCCTTCATGGCCTTCCCTGGCTGTTTGTCAGGGTGGTTTTTGTTTTGTTTCATTTTGTTTTGTTTTATTAAAAAACAAAACACTACTACTACTCCAGTTTGATTCTGATAATTTTCATAGAAGTCTGTTCATCAGGGTGGTGTTATCCATCCAGACTCTGTTGCCTTAATAGATTTTGTTTTTGTGTGTAATTTCAGTAAGGCAACTCTTAAACTGGTTAATGTTTGTGGTGAAAATTTGCATGCTCGGCCAGGTGCAGTGGCTCATAATGCCTGTAATCCCAGCACTTGGGAGGCTGAGGTGGGCGAATCACCTGAGGTCAGGAGTTCGAGACAAACTTGGCCAACATGGCGAAACCCCGTCTCTACTAAAACAAAAAATTAGCCACACGTGCTGGACTCCCAGCTATTCGGGGAGGCTGAGGTAGGAGAATCACTTGAACCCAGGAGGCGGAGCTTGCAGTGAACCGAGATTATGCCATTGCACTTAGCCTGGGCGACAGAGTGAGACTCTGTCCCAAAAAAAAAGAAAAAAAATTTTTTTTGCATGCTGTTATGTTCTAGAATTGTATTGGTTTAGTAAGGAGGATAACAATGCAATTCAGTATCTGGAGGCCCCCATGTACTAAAATTATGCTTTGGAGTTTGATTGAAGTAAAACATGGAGATTTGCCTGATAATAGACCTAAATACTGGTATTAATTTCAAGGGAGTAATTTGGGGTGGGGTCACAATATTTATTGTATTAATAGGTTTTGGGGGGAATTTCTTAATCATATTCTTTTAAGTGCACAATTCAGTGCTTTTAGTAAAATTACAGTGCCATGCAACTATTACCTCAATCCAATTTTAGAACATTTCTGTCACACCAAAATGATCTCTTTTACCTGTTTTAAGTCATTCCCACCTTCTGCCTATTACAGTTTTTTTTCTTTTCTTTTTTTTTTAAATCAGCTGGTGCATTTTAGAAGTTCTTAGTAATAAAAGCTACCTATAAACTGTAATGTATAAACCTTTTTAAACTTTTAAGAAACTGAGAGGCCGGGGCGCAGTGGCTCACACCTGTAATAGTAGCTCTTTGGGAGGCTGAGGTGGGTGGATCACCTGAGGTCAGGAGTTCAAGACCAGCCTGGCCAACATGGACAAACCCCGTCTCTACTAAAAATACAAACATTAGCCAGGCGTGGTGGTGGGCGCCTGTAATCCCAGCTATTCTGGAGGCTAAGGCAGGAGAATCGCTTGCACCTGGAGGGGCAGAGGTTGCAGTGAGCTGAGATTGCACCACTTCACTCAAGTCTGGGCAACAGAGCGAGACTCCATCTTAAAAAAAAAAAAAAGAAAAGAAAAAAAAGAAAACTGAGAAAGTTTAATGCTATTCTAGCTGTTAATTTCTGTTTGCTTACATCAGTTTAACTTATTGATAGGATTTAAAGTGATGTGAACAGTAGTGTTTAGGGCTAGGAAATGTTCTTTCATTCACTTAATGGACCATTCACAATCTATGTAATGTATGAAGAAGAAGTGGGGAGAAGAGAAAGAGAAGATAATTAAGAGAAACTTAATATCTATAGTTCCATGATTATATTGACAACCTCAGAGTTCTTGTCTGTGGTGGTTATTTGGATTCTGGCAAACTACTGTGTGTTTCCGTTGTCTTGATCTGAATGCCTCTCAAGAATGACACTTTCTCTTGAGAGCTTTATGTCTACAAGGTATGTATTTTAAGAACTCTGGGGATGAATAATCACACAGTGTGCTGACTTTGGATATGGTTGTGCGTAAAGCTTTTTTTTTTGGTAGCACAGAAATATCTGAAGAATATGTTTGGCATAGTTTGATACAGTTTTTGGGTTTGATTAATTAAATAATTCACTAATAAAGATGATCAGAGCTTCTGATAAATTCTTGTTTTTTTTGGCAGTTTAATCTCCTAAAAGTTGAAGAGAATTGCTGGTATGAAGTTGATTCTTACCAAAAAGGAAGAACACTTAGATATAGAATTAACTGTTATTGAACATCTGTTTTGAGCAAATGGACTGTTTTTATTGTCACTTTTTTGTGGTGTAGTAAAAAGAACATGGACTTGGAATCAGATAGACTTTGATTTAAATCCTGGCTCTGTAATTTTAAGCAAGTTACTTATTTCTAAGCTTTGTTTTCCTTATTATGAATAGATATGGTACTTTCTACGTATATAGAGAGTATATAATGTACTTGATATAAAATAGATGCTCAGTAAATGCTATTTGTTAGTTTATTGACGTGGAAACAGAGGCTCAGAGAAGTTTGTCACACAGCTAGTAAGTGACAAATATCTGACTCCAAAGCCCGTGCTTTTCCATGCCTCCCAGCTAGAAATTGAAGTGATGGGAATCGAAAGGTAGTGATCATTCTATGCTGGCTTGGAGTTTATCTTAGATAGCAATTCCCAGAAAAGCAGGTTTCAGAAAGTTCAGAAAAGAAACTGGTGATGACCACAGATAGTTTAAGCAATCAATATTGATAGAAGGCTTTTAAAAATGAAACCTGTTATTAAAATTTCAAAAAAAAAAATTCCATTGGGGAAGAAAAACATGAGTAATCTAAAGAAATTAATATGACTTCCTCATAAGTAAATTTTTTCAAAAGAAAAACATATCAAGGATACCCATTAGCCGGGTGTAGCGGCTCATGCCTGTAATCCCAGCACTTTCGGAGGCTGAGGTGGGCGGATCCCCTGAGGTCAGGAGTTCAAGACCAGCCTGGCCAACATGGCAAAGCCCTGTGTCTCTACAAAAAAATACAAAAATTAGCCGGGCGTGGTGGCAGGTGCATGTAATCCCAGCTACTTGGAGGCTGAGTTAGGAGAATCACTTGAACCCAGTAGGTGGAGGTTGCAGTAAGCCGAGTCACGCCATTGCACTCCAGTCTGGGCAACAGAGCGAGACTCTCAAAAAAAAAAAAAAGGAAAAGATACCCATTTAACTAATTGTATATAAGGTTAATTTAAAAAATCATTTGACTTATTGATAGGATTTAAAGTGATGTGCACAGTAGTGTTTAGGGCTAGGAAACATTCTTTCGTTCACTTAATAGACCATTCACAATCTGTGTAATGTATGAAGAGGAAATGGGTAGGAAAAAAGGAAGATAATTAGGAATGTGGGTAGGCTAGATAGAGCTGTAATATAAGAATAGATAGAATATAAGAATATAAGAATATAAGCTAGATAGAGCTGGAATGAGGTGAGGTTTGTAAAAATGTTTAAGGGCAATAAAAAGGGCTAGTTTCTGCCAAATTCAAAGCGACATCAATAAGGAAGAAAGAAGCCTTTTGATTAGGGAGATAGATAATGAGAAATGCCCAACTTCTGTTTTATGTGTAGGAGAATGGTTTTCATACTGGAAGGGAGATGGTTAAGAAAAAGCTGTTTAAAGACGAAGTTTTATTCCTTGGTATGTTACATGATAAAGAGCATCTACTTTCGTTAAAGAAATTTAGAGCTCCAATTCCAGTAAAATACTTAGAACAATGAAGTGTCAGTTTGAGTTTATTGATGTCAGTGGCTGCTTTTGGTTGTAGAGCTGTTTACAATGTTTGCTTTTCTAAAATATTGAGTAATTAAAATCATCAATGTAAAAACTTGTCTTCAAATTCAACTTATATATTTTCTTATTCCATTAACTAGCACATTAACTATAAACGAAGAACACTTTTTCTGAGTGAGGGAGGACTTTGATTCATAGCCTAGTAATTATAATTGAACAGGATTAAGTCTCCCTTAAAATATCCTTGGGTAAAATGGCATCTATACTTGTTTTCTTTTCCTGGAATACTCTTCTCAAATATTTTCATGGCCCGTTCCCTTCCTTCTTGGGTTCAAATGTTACCTCAGCTAGAAAGGTTTTCCCTGAGGGAGTTTTTAAGGGACATCATTTACATAGACTTCAATGTGAATGGTGCTCATTGGTGTGAACCTCATTATACTACCTAAAATAGTATCTTCTTCCTTCACTTTCCTTGGTTTTTCTTAATAGTAATGATCATACCTGATATTTGTTTGTCTCTTCTAAGAATATAAGATCCATGAAGGCCGGGCGCGGTGGCTCAAGCCTGTAATCCTAGCACTTTGGGAGAGCCGAGAACGGGCGGAATCACGAGTCCAGGAGATGAGGACCCATCCCTGGCTAACAGGTGAAACCCCATCATCACTAAAAACAAAAAAACTAGCCGGGCGATGGTGGCGGGCGCCTATAATCCAGCTACTGCCGGAGGCCTGAGGCAGGAAATGGTGGTAACCTCGGGAGGCGGAGCTTGCAGTGAGCTGAGATCCAGCATTGCCACTCCCAGCCTGGGCGAGCAGGAGCGAGACTCGTCTCAAAAAAAAAAAAAAAAAAAAAAGATCCATGAAGGATGGGATTATGTTTTTTCTGCTGCAGTTATTAGAGCTTGGAATGATGCCTAGTTCATGGTAGATGATCAGTGAATACTTGCTGAATGAATTAATTTATTTATTGTTTTTTTTGAGACTGATTTCAACACATGAATGGGGACACACACACACGTTTAGTCCATATAAGTATTTATCTTGTTACTATTTTTTGAGATGGAGTCTGGCTCTGTGTCGCCCAGGCTGGAGTGCAGTGGCACGAGCTTGGCTCACTGCAACCTCTGCCTCCTGGGTTTAAGCGATCTTCCCACCTCAGCTTCCCAAGTAGCTGGGATTACAAGTGTGCACTGCCACACCTGGCTAATTTTTATATTATTAGTAGAGGCAGGGTTTCACCATGTTGGTAAACAGGCTGGTCTTAAACTCCTGACCTCAAGTGATCTGTCCGCCTTGGCCTCCGAAAGTGCTGGGTTTACAGGCATGAGCCAACATGCCAGAATGCATGAATCTATACAGTAAAGTGTTGGAACAAGGTTGTGAGCCCTAGGAACATTGCAGTGTGAATGTTAGCTATTACCAGTACTACTGCTGCTTAAGTACATTCCCTATATTTATACATTTGATACACTGTTTTATTTTTAAGCACTATTCCTTGTGGAGTAAATTTCAACAAGTAGGGTTTTCCCAAATACTTTGTTTTTGAGATGGAGTCTTACTGTGTCTCCCAGGCTGGAATGTAGTGGTACAATCTCGGCTTACTGCAACCTCCGCCTCCTGGGCTCAAGCGATTCTCCTGCCTCAGCCTCTCGAGTAGCTGAGATTACAGGCGTGTGCCACCACACCCAGCTGATTTTTGTATCTTAGTAGAGACTGGGTTTTGCCATGTTGGCCGTCTGCTGGTCTCGAACTCTGACGTCAGGTGATCTGCCCGCCTCGGCCTCCCAAAGTGCTGGAATTACAGGTATGAGCCACCACACCCGGCTTCCCAAATACTTTAAAACTTTAAAATTTTATATTTTCTCTAGCTTTGTTGAGTTATAATTGGTAAATATTAAAATTTTAAATTTAATAAATGAGACTTATAGTGAATCACAAATTTTCTTAAACATTCCAGTATTCTTATTAACTATGCTAAATATTCTTACACTTTTAAACTTAAAATCATAAGTGTGAAGTCAGTTTCTATTTTAAATTTAGAAACTATCATCATCTATAATGTTAAAATTCTCTTCAACATTATAAGAACTTAAAAAATATTTAGAATAGTTTTAAACCACACAGTATTGGTATCATGAGTTTGATATACTTAATGTCAATATTCTAATTAATCATGGAGGTTCGGCAGTCACTTACGTACGGGAACAGTTTTGCTCTCTTAAGCAAGTTGAGATTCCTGTGACATACTTTATGTCCACAGTTCAGTTACCATCTCTTGACAGGCTGTTTATCAGCCTGACATTGGCCTTGGAAACTACCTTTGTCTAGGTGGTTTTTCTTATGTAACAGATGAACATAATGAACCGTTAGTAAAAATTGTCGGTATAGTAACAGTGGAACTCTAAGTTGATGTTGGTTTCTTCTAAATTGAAGTTTAAGACCTTTTGTAATTTTTTTGTAATTGCTTTTTAACTCTATTGCCAGATCAAGTTTTGTAAACCTCACCGAGATTACTTCACCACTTGATTGGATTCCAGGAATCCATTATCTGTCTGGCTGATGGCACAGGTTTTAGATCATTTTAAAGACATTAAGGAACTGAGAGGTATTGATAGCTTTTGTTAATTTGTTGTTACACAAAGTATGCCAGAAGACTAGGAACAGCATAAAGTCTTATTTTTAAAAAGGAAAGCAGTAGTTTTGGAGATTGTTTTCCTAGGTATGCCTTGGAAAAGAGGCAGAGAAATACAGGCTTAGCTCATCAGCATTAAGAACATTTCATTAATAGTGTAAAATAAACTTTCTTAAATACTGTTAGCAAGAAAAAAGTATCTAAAAGCTACTTTTGTTGTCCATTTTAATATTTTCATTAATGTTTTGAATAAATGTACAGTTGTGCTTATAAAATGTCAGAACAATTTAGCTGGCAAGGATAACTAAAACAACTTGTAAGTTCTGTCTGAAACTACAGGCAGAAACCTATAGTGTGAGCTGCTTAAAAGTGTGGAATTAAAAAAATATGGAATTCAGATAGAAAAAGTTATATGACTAAAATGTTCAATTAATCAATGTTATGGCATTGTATGTACTAAGAGAATAAAAAATGTATTGCTTTATTCCTTCAAGGAGCCTATAATTGAATAGAGAATATAGATATATCAAACTATACATTGTGATTTTATGATAGAATTATTAAGCATTATGGGAGCAAAGTAGAGAGCAGTTAATTCTGATGGATCATTGAATTGGACTTTGAGGAATAAGAGTTTTCTAGGAATTGAAGAGGAGAGAAAGTCATCTGCTTTCTTTCCCTCCCGATGCTTCTTTAAGGTACTGAAAAATCAGATTCAGGTCAGTGTTTATGAAGACAGATATATTTGTGGGCAAATAGAGTAGATTGGAATGAGAGATTCTCTCATTAGGCTACTACTTAGGCTACTACAGTTGTTTAAATAGAATGATGATGGCCTGAGCTGGAGCAATAACAATAAAACAGAAAGAGTAGATTGTTTGTTTGTTTGTTTGTTTGTTTGTTTTTGAGACATTTTGGAGATAGAATAAATAGGGTTTATTGGTTGTATATTATTAGGAGTTTGAGTTTATATGGTCTCAGACATCCAACTGGTGAGTTGCTTAAAGAAGAAGAAGAAAAAAAGAACTACCAGGCTTCATTAATAGGATTTTGTCCATAATAAGGGATATAATATTTATTCCATGTTGGTTAGGACACATTTACAATGTTGGCCTTATTTCTGAAAGCTACACTTTAAGAAAAGTAAATGAAAAGATAGATATGTCAGGAGGGTAACCCATGAAAACCTTTGAAGGAATTGAGAGTGCTTTCTGTGGAGAAGGAAGACTTTATAGGAATGAGTGAAGGAGGGAAGGGGACAGTTGTTTTCAGGTAATGCAGGGCTGTAATGAGTTGTTCCGCAGAGCAGAATTAGATCTAGGATACCACCAGACTTTTCTTTCTGAGAACTAGGGTATTCTCTTAACTGCAGTTACAATGATCAAAATTAAGAAATTTAACATTAATATGTTATCTGATTTACAGTCCACAATCAGATTTTGTCAATTATCTTAATAATTACTTTCAGAGCTTTTTAAAATCAAAGATTATACATTGCATTTTATGTCTCTCCAGTCTCCTTTAATCTGGAACAGTTAGTCAAATTCTTTTTTTAATTAATTATTTTTTTCGAGACCGGGTCTCATTGTGTTACCCAGCCTGGAGTGCAGTGGTGTGATCATGGTTCACTGCAGCTTCCACCTCCCAGGCCCAGGCAATCTTTTCACGTCAGCCTCCCTAATAGCTGGGACCACAGGCACGTGCTACCATGCCTGGCTAATGTTATGCTTTTTTGTAGAGACAGAGCGTCACTGTATTATCCAGGCTGGTCTCCAACTCCTGAGATCAGGGGATCCTCCTGCCTTGGCCTCCCGAAGTGTTAAGATTACAGGCGTGAGCCACAGCACCTGGCCTCACATTTCTGTATGTATTTATATTTTGAGACAGGGTGTCACTTTGTCACTCAGCCCGGAGTGTAGTGGCATGAATTTGGTTCACTGTAGCTTTGACCTCCCAGACTCAAGTGATCCTCCTGTTTTAGCCTCCCAAGTAGCTGGTATTACAGGCCTGAGCCACCATGTCCATCCTAGCCTCAAATTTCTTGACATTTTTTAAGAGATTAGGCGAGGTATTTAGTGTCCCTCAGTTTGAATTTCCAGTGTTTTCTTGTGGTTAGATTCAGGGTGAGTACACTGATACTTTCAATTCCAGCCACTGAAGTGTATGTTCACATTTCCCACCCTTCCATATTTGTGATATCTTAAGTTTTTTTGCTTCATGTTTAAAAATACCTTGTTGGGTGGGGCACATTGGTTTATACCTGTAATCCCAGCACTTTGGGAGGCCAAGGGAGGAGGATGCCCAGAGCCCAGGAGTTTGAGACCAGTCTGGGCAACATAGCGAGACCTTGTCGCTCCAAAAAAAAAAAAAAGCCAGGCTGGGCGCAGTGGCTCATGTCTGTAATCCCAGCACTTTGAGAGGCTGAGGCGGGTAAATCATGAGGTCAGAAGTTTGAGACCAGCTTGGCCAATATGGTCCCATCTCTACTAACAATACAAAGATTAGCCGGGCCTGTAGTCCCAGCTACTTGGGAGGCTGATGCAGAAGAATTGCTTGAACCTGGGAGGCAGATGTTGCAGTGAGCCTAGATCGTGCCACTGTATCAGCCTGGGCGACAGAGTGAGACTCCATCTCAAAAAAAAAAGCCAGGCTTGATGGCTTGTGCCTGTAGTCCTAGCTACTCAGGAGATTTAGGTGGGAGAATTGCTTGAGCCCAAGAGTTCAAGGTTGCAGTGAGCTGTGATCGTGTTACTGCACTCTAGCCTGGGCAACAGAGCAAGACCTAATCTGGAAAACAAAAAATATTCTGCGTTAGCAATTTGAAACTATAATCAAGAAATGAAAATGGGGTGTCTTGTGATTTAAGAGACTCCTCTGACTTGGAAAAAGAAAGCAATTTTGAGTGCCCACTTTATGCCAGGTGTTCCATAATCTGATATGGAATGATAATTATTCAAGATTGATGTGCCTTTTTCTTTCATGGAAGAGAAAAGTAGTTAATCTCTCCTCAGAGAGGTTGTAATTTGTTACCAGGTATCTAACTGCAATGCCCTTAATCATTCCTCTGTGACAGGGCAGCTAAGTGTCAGAAAAGCCACTAGGGTATGTCTTCTAGGCTGAATAACTTTTGAGAGCCCTTTTAGTCATTGCATTGGAAATTTACTTGGTTTTTCTGTTCCATTGTTTTTTTGTTTTTGTTTCGGATGGAGTTTTGCTCTTGTTGCCCGGGCTGGAGTGTAATGGCGTGATCTTGGCTTACTGCAGCCTCCAGCTCCTGAGCTGAAGTGATTCTCCTGCCTCAGCCTCCCAAGTAGCGGGGATTACAGGTACCCGCCACTCTGCCTAGCTAAGTTTTGTATTTTTAATAGAGATGGGGTTTCACCATGTTGGCCAGGCGGGTTTCACCATGTTGGCCAGGATGATCTTGAGCTCCTGACCTCAGGTGATTCGCCCACCTTGGCCTCCCATAGTGCTAGGATTGCAGGAGTGAGCTACCACACCCGGCTGAACTGGTTTCTTAAATTTAAAAATTAAGTATTTTAGAAAAATTCAATGAGATAATCAAATTAGTTAAACTAAATTAAACATTTTTCTTTCATTAGTAATACTAAAACAAAACACTTAAAGCTACATTGATAGCAAATTAGTAAAGCCTATTATAAGTCTTCTATGTAAAGTATGCTTCAGAAATACATTTTAATGAACTTTCTTGCATAGTCATTTAAAAATGCATTTAGAATTTTTAACAAATGAAGCTTTATCTTAAAAGCCACCTGACAGTGTCCTTCAAGGATGGAAACATTTATATTCTATGACCCAGTAAGTCTGTTTTAAGGTAATAATCAAATGCAGACACAGAGTATGCAAGAATGTTAATCACAGCATTTTAAATAATAAATAGTAAAATATCAGAAGCAATGTCCTAACCGAATGGAAATGGTTAAATTAGAAACTATTTATACGGTTTTATATGGCCATTAACAATTTTAGACTGGGCGGTATGGCTCACGCCTGTAATCCCAACATTTTGGGAGGCCTAGGCAGGAGGATCGCTTGAGCCCAGGAGTTGGAGATCAGCCTGGGGTTGCCCAGGGAGACCTTGTCTCTACTAAAAAGAAGAAGAAGAAAAAAAATTAGCCAGGACATGGTGGTGCTCACACCTGTAGTCCCAGCTACTTGGGAGGCTAAGCTGGGAGGTTCGTTTGAGCCTGGGAGATCAAGGCTGCAGTGAACAGTAATCTCGCCATTGCATTCCAGCCTGGGTGACAGAGTGAGACCCTGTCTCTAAAAAATAAAAAAATCCCAACCAAACAATTTAGCCCTTAATTATGTGGCTTAAGTGGGGAATAAATGCAGGATGCCGAAAGTGTGTGTTGTGTAAATTCTGATTTTAAAAATGCATGTTGAAATAAGAATGGAAGAGAATACACTAGTATTTATTTATTTATTTTATTTATTTTATTTTTTTCATTTATTTTTTTGAGACGAAGTCTTGCTCTGTTGTCCAGGCAGGAGTGCAGTGGCGCAATCTCAGCTCACCGCAACCTCCACCTCCCAGGTTCAAGAGATTCTCCTGCCTCAGCCTCCCGAGTAGCTGGGATTACAGGTGTGCACCACTCAGTCCAGCTAATTTTTGTGTTTTTAGTAGAGACAGGGTTTTGCCATGTTGGCCAGGCTAGTCTCGAACTCCTGACCTCAGGTGATCCACCCACCCTGGCCTCCTAAAGTGCTGGGATTACAGGAGTGAGCCACCGTGCCTGGCCCTACACTAGTATGTTAAGTGGTTGTTGAAATGGGGTAAGCTATATTTGTACTTTTTATTGTTGATGTGTCTAAATTATTATATTTTGTATAATTATCCATTCATTTAACATTTATTGGATACTAAGTGCTTGTTAAATAAATAATTTAACAATTGTTTATTGGCTACCTATACTCGGAGTCCCAGAACCAATCCCCATGTATACTGAGGGATGACAGTAGTCTGTTCTCATTATTCTCGGATTCCACATTTGTGAACTCATTTACTGGCTAAAACTTATTTGTAACTCCCAAATCAATACGTCTGGCACTTTTGCAGTCATTTGTGGACATGTTCAGAGTGGTGAAATTTGAGTTGTTTGATGTACGCATTTCCAAATGAGGTTAAACAAAATGACACTCTGCCTTCTTGTTCTAGCTGTCTTTTCTATTTACTTAGTGTTATATCTTTCCCACTTTTTTTTAAAGAGGTGGTTTCACTGTTTAAAATTGCCCCTAAGTGTAGTGCTAAAGTGCTGTCTATAGTGTTCCTAAGTGCAAGAAGGCTGTGATGAAAAGTTACAGTGCTGTTGACTGTGAGTTAGTGTTTATGAGTCAGCGATATAAAAGTGTTTTTAGGCTGGGCGTGGTGGCTCTCGCCTGTAATCCTAGCACTTTGGGAGGCCAAGGTGGGCCGATCACTTGAGGCTAGGAGTTACAGACCAGTCTGGCCAACATAGTGAAACCCCATCTCTACTAAAAATAGAAAAAATTTGGCTGAGCCTGGTGGCGCACACCAGTAATTCCAGCTACTCAGGAGGCTGAGGCATGAGAATCGCTTGAACCCAGGAGGCGGAGGTTTCAGTGAGCCGAGATCTCGCCACTGCTGCACTCCAGTCTGGGCAGCAAAGTGAGACTCTGTCTCGAAAAGTAATAAGTAAGTAAGTAAATAAACAAATAAAAGTGTTTTTAAAGAAAAGCACAGATAAAACAAGGATATGTGTTGTTAGGCTGTTGAAAATATTTTAATCAGAGGCTAGCAGGAATTTCACTCTGAATTTCTCTTAGTATTGAGTATTTGATAATTCAGTGTTCATGGCAACTTTATGAGAATCAACTATATATGATCTGTTATGACACTTAGGGTTTTTGAAATATTGAAACTAGCTTGGGAACTCCTTTACCTGTCCTATAGATTTTTAGAGGTGGCAGAGAATCCAGCTTAGAGGTTGGTTAATATGCTGAGAAAAGTTTTTGTGCCCTCTAAAGACAGTACAAATGCAAGAATTTAGAGCAGTGGTGCATATCTGATAAGATTCAAGGTTTCAGTATTTTGATATTCAGACCTTGACATTGATATCAAAAGATATTTCAGGGCCGGGCGCGGTGGCTCAAGCCTGTAATCCCAGCACTTTGGGAGGCCGAGACGGGCGGATCACGAGGTCAGGAGATCGAGACCATCCTGGCTAACACGGTGAAACCCCGTCTCTACTAAAAAATACAAAAGCTAGCCGGGCGAGGTGGCGGGCGCCTGTAGTCCCAGCTACTCGGGAGGCTGAGGCAGGAGAATGGCGTGAACCCGGGAGGCGGAGTTTGCAGTGAGCGGAGATCCGGCCACTGCACTCCAGCCCGGGCGACAGAGCCAGACTCCGTCTCAAAAAAAAGAAAAAAGATATTTCAGGGAGGACTCTGTCCCATGAGAAATGGTAAACTATCCTAACTCATTATGAATCTTTACCTTCATTTGTCTCATTTAGATTATTTTATTTGCTTTTTTTTTTTTTTTGAGGGGGGGTCTCGCTCTGTCGCCCGGACTGGAGTGCAGTGGCCGGATCTCAGCTCACTGCAAGCTCCGCCTCCCGGGTTTACGCCATTCTCCTGCCTCAGCCTCCCGAGTAGCTGGGACTACAGGCGCCCGCCACCTCGCCCGGCTAGTTTTGTATTTTAGTAGAGACGGGGTTTCACTGTGTTAGCCAGGATGGTCTCAATCTCCTGACCTCGTGATCCGCCCCTCTCGGCCTCCCAAAGTGCTGGGATTACAGGCTTGAGCCACCGCGCCCGGCCTTTATTTGCTTTTAAGACTTTTCCTAGTCTTACTTGTTCTTGATTGTTGTGTTGACAGAAACCATTGAGAATTCTTAAGACAGATGGAGCATGTCTTTTAGAGAGGATTAGTCATTTATTAATACTTGTGACTGGCTTAAAAAAAAAAACTGACATTAAATAACATCCTTAAGGATAAATATTACTAAATTAATGGAAATTTTGAATTTTTTCCTAAATTTAACTAATTGACAAATTTAAAAAATATTTAAAGCAAGCAAAGAAGTAAAATTTTTTTGTAAGCATTTTCAAAATGCAGTATACAGTTTAGACAGCTATAAGATATAGCTTTGTGAGGAAAACTGTAAGTTGATGAAAGGGAAACATTTGTAAAAATAGATATAGATGGATTTTTATATCAGGCATTTCACCTAGGCCTTGCTGAATTATTTATGCTTCATTTATGAATGTCCATTGAAGATGAATGGCTATCCAGAGCTGAGATTATGTCTTAATGATAAGTACATAGTACACAGTATGTACTAAACTAATGTATCTTGAAATGAATCAATCTTGCTAGTCCAATAATCATTTTCAAGTTAGTCTGTTCCAGGATTTAACAAGCTGGTTTGGACCTAAGAATGATATATGGTGCCTTCTCATCTCATTTCTTCTTCTAAGTCATAGATCAACAAAGGGATTTTATGAAACTGAAAAGTCCAGGGTATTTATTTGGGTTCAGGCTGAGCTAAGTCAGAATGTTTAAACAATGTCATATTAGTGCTCTGCTTCTGTTGCTTGACTGCTGACAAATTCAGCTTTATTTTTTGCTACCTGCAAGGCGAGTTTTATCTATCTGCCTTGTCTGTCTCATTAGCTATTGTCTTAGTCTGTTTGGGCAGCTGTAACAAAACCATAGACTGGGTACAAATAAACAACAGTCATTCACTTCTCATGGTTCTGGAGGCTGAGAAGTCCAAGGGCAGACTAAATGTTGGCAAGGGCCCAGTTGCTGGTTTATAAGTGGCCGTCTTCTCACTGTGTCCTCACATGGCTTAGGGGGCTTAAACTTGACTAAACCCAATCAAAGTAAAGGTAATGCGAGAAGAATATTAATTTTGATCTTAAAAACCCTTTACTTGATCACATTATATAAATATTAACTCTTTTATTGGCTTATGATATGCTGTGGTTTGAATGTCCCATCCAAAACTCATGTTGAAACTTAATCCCCAATATGGCACTGTTGAGAGGTAGGGCCTTTAAGAGGTGATTGGATCATGAAGTCTCTGTTCTCATGAATGGATTAATGGATTAATTGGTTAATGGATTAATGGATTATCATGGGAGGAGAACTGGTGGCTTTATAAGAAGAGGAAGAGAGACCTAAGCTAGCACATTAGCACACTCAGCCTTCTCATCTTGTGATGCTCTGTGCTACCTCAGATCTCTTCAGAGAATCCTCCTGAGCAAGAAGGCTCTCACCAGAGACAACTCCTTGACCTTGGACTTCAGCCTCCGTAACTGTAAGAAATAAATTTCTTGGCTGGGTGTGGTGGCTCATACCTGTAATCCCAGCCCTTTGAGGGGCAGAGGTGGGAGGATTGCTCGAGTCCAGGAGTTCAAGACCAGCTTGGGCAACATAGAACTTGTCTCTATTTAAAAAGAAAGAAAGGAAGGAATTTATTTTCCATAAATTACCTAATTTGTGGTATTCTGTTACAAGCATAGAAAAGGGACTAAGCTTGCTTCTCTTTTCTAGTGTTGGAGATAAATAGGAAATAAACATAACTGGCCCTTTTGGCATCAGGCCTTATATAGTGCCTTATATTTGGTACCCATGCCTCTCCATAGATAGATGGATATCTTTTCCATCTCTGTGAACGAAGAGAATGATTTTATAGGAGAGACTGAATGACTTACAAAGAAGTATTAAATTCTCACCTCTAATTCTCTGTTAAGTGATATCATTTATTAAACAAGAAACATACCACAGGAAACAGTAATAGACCTGTCAGAATCTCTTCTTCTGATTAGTACTGGGTTTCTCACAAATTTCATACAATTAGGGTACAGTTGTCATTGATATTTTCAAATTAATCTCTATTTTAGCTTCTTGAAAACTTGAATGTTGACGGCCATTGGGAGGAATTTTTTTATCATAGATCGTGTATCTATTTTTCAGACATACCCCTCTTTTGGAAGAAGATCCTCATTCTTTTTTTTTTTTTTTTTTATACTTTAAGTTCTAGGGTACATGTGCACAATGTGCAGGTTTGTTACATATGTATACATGTGCCATGTTGGTGTGCTGCACCCATTAACTTGTCATTTACATTAGGTATATCTCCTAATGCTCTCCCTCCCCGCTGCTCCCCACAACAGGACCCGGTGTGTGATGATCCCCTTCCTGTGTCCAAGTGATCTCATTGTTCAGTTCCCACCTATGAGTGAGAACATGCAGTATTTGGTGTTCTGTCCTTGCCATAGTTTGCTGAGAATGATGGTTTCCAGCTACATCCATGTCCCCACAAAGGACACGAACACATCCTTTTTTATGGCTGCATAGTATTCTATGGGGTTTATGTGCCACATTTTCTTAATCCAGTCTGTTACTGATGGACATTTGGGTTGATTCCAAGTTTTTGCTATTGTGAATAGTGCCACAATAAACAGACGTGTGCATGTGTCTTTATAGCAGCATGACATAATCCTTTGAGTATATCCCCAGTAATGGGATGGCTGGGTCAAATGGTATTTCTAGTTCCAGATCCTTGAGAAATCGCTATACTGTTTTCCACAATGGTTGAACTAGTTTACAGTCCCACCAACAGTGTAAAAGTGTTCCTATTTCTCCACATCCTCTCCAGCACTTGTTGTTTCCTGATTTTTTAATGATTGCCATTCTAACTGGTATGAGATGGTAAGAAGATCCTCATTCTAAGTGTTTATACACTAAGTGTTATACATTATTACAATGCAGAGAGCCATAGAGTCTTACAGATTGAGCTCAATTTAGGCATCACCTATAATCCCAGCACTTTGGGTGGCCGAGGTAGGTGGATCATGAGGTCAGGAGTTCAAGACCAGCCTGGCCAACATGTTGAAACCCTGTCTCTACTGAAAATACAAAAAATTAACCAGGTGTGGTGGTGCATGTCTGTAATACCAGTTACTTGGGAGGCTGAGACAGGAGAATTGCTTGAAACCAGAAGGCGGAGGTTGCAGTGAGCCAAGATTGTGCCACTGCACTCCAGCCTGGACAAGAGTGAAATTCCATCTCAATAATAATAATAAAAAAAAGACTTAGCTTCATATTCTGGCTTTATTAGTTGTGTGATCATAGGCATTTCTTGAGTCTGTTGCCATATACCATTTGGGAAATGAATATGATGTCTCAGCTGTCTACTTTTGAGATTGTGGAAATATAATGAGCAAGTTCTTTGTTATTGTAAAGCACAGTGTCAGTAGAGTGGATAAGACTTTGTATTCTGCCACTTAACTAGCTTTGCGATACTGGAAATTTGTTTTTTGAGATAGGGTCTCAGTCCGTCACCTGTCCTGGAGTGCAGTGCTATGATCTCAGTTCACTGCAGCCTCAACCTGCTGGGCTCAAGATGAATCCTTGCACCTCGCCCCCTGAGTGGCTGGGCCCACAGGCGCCTGTCATCACATCACACCTGGCTAATTTTTGAAATTTTTTGTGGAGATGGGATTTCACCATGTTGCCTAGGCTGGTCTCAAACTTCTGGGCTGAAGTGATCTGCCCGCCTTGGCCTCCTGTATTTAATATTCTTAAGCCTCTGTTTTATCATCTGTTAAATAGGGATAATATTAGTACCTGCTTCCATAGGTTTTTGAGAGTTTTAAATAAGAT